>NC_056728.1:442464254-442521754 GCF_019279795.1 Protopterus annectens | reverse complement strand
ACTGTCTGAATGGCCCCCATATCCATGAGGGATGTAACCTGTTTCTGTGCCTCTGCCTATTGATTTTTTGGCAGATCTGGCCAACCATTTGCCATTGGCAGAGTGTGGAAATGAAATTTGTATCCCTGTGATACAATGTTTAGTACCCACTTGTCCTGGATTATTAACTGCCAATTTTGAGCAAACATTGCTAATTTTCCCCCTATGGGTGCTGCCAAAAGATAAGAGCTTGGTGTAGGCAAAGGGAAGTTATTGGGATTGCTTTCTGTAGGTTTGCGCTTTATCTCCTCCAGATTTGGAGGTGGATGTGCCCCATTGCTTTGACCTGTATGAGTCTTGCGCCTGGTATCTGGAACCCTTAGGAAGTCTGGATTTGCCCCTTTGAGCTCTATCTGACACAGGAAAGGATCAATTTTTTGTAGGCAGTGTCTAATGAATCTTGCTGGCTGCACTTGTAAGAAGTCTTTAACAGTTTACATAGACTTAGCTTTGTCTTCCATTTTCTTTAAAACCTCTTCTGCCTTAATACAAAACAGAGAGTCATGCTGTAAAGGTGCATCTAGCAATTTAGCTTTAACATGATCAAGCAAATTTTGTTCCTTTAACCGGGCATGCCTCCTAATCACAGATCCAGTAACTGCGGCCCTGCAGGAGGCCTCTAAAGAATCAAAACCACATTGCAAAGTATGCTTTCCAACTTGTTCAGCTGCATGCAATAATTCCTGCAATTCTTTATTTTCTGCACATTCTGAAATCAACATCTTTTTCTATTTCAGCACTCCCATAAGATGTTGTTGGTACTTAAAGCATATGAAATTGACAATTTAAGGCCCTGATTGCCAAGGTTGCAGATGTATAAAACCTTTTTTCCCCCATCTGTCCGGTGCCCTTGAATCTCTGTCAGAGGGGGTAGGATTTTTTGCTGTTGAGGCCTTAACTCCCTTTGGACCCTGTGAAATAGTTTCAGGATCAGCAGTAAGGTTTCTAAATAAAAATTTATTTGAGTCAGGGATCCTGTAATATCTGTCAGGCTTACTGGGAGTCGGAGGTAAGGAGTCAGGGGTCAGTCTTGACTCCGAAAACACATCATCCACAATGTCTAAAACAAGGGGAATGGCTAAAGGCTTGTGCTGAGGAAGAAGAAGGAAATCCCTGAGCCTCTTTTTTGATTCTGAGAAGTCTTGATTCTCCCAGTGAAAATGCTCCCTCAAAGTATGCAAGGTTTTCCAAATGAATAATCCTCAGGAGGAGATGCAGATGGAATAGACTCCTCAGCATCAGAATCCTCATAGGGAGGTAAAGATAATTCCTGATCAGAAGAGGAATCGGAAGAAACATAAACCTGATCTGAAGATTCATAATCTGTGTCTTGCCTAGGCCTCTTATCTGGAGGGGGATGGGAACCCCTGATCAAGGTAATAAGGTCTTCAGACATTTTGATCATCTGATTTTTAGGTATAGAGGCCTGTGCACATGGCTCAGCCGTCAGTTTTTTAGTTTTAGAAGTTACTTTTGTCTTTGATTTTGCAGCTGTTGTCGGTTTGATATACAAATGTTGATGTCTGAATACACCCTCAGAAGCCGGTGCCTGCTCAGCGGCAATCTTGCGGCATGCCGGACTCCACATGGGAATCGGTAGAGGCCTATGACTCGAAGGTAGCGGGTATCAGGGGTTGCGAAAGCGCCTCACTGAGTACCGGTGAACCGGCGACTGGCTTAGGAGAAGCTTCGTCATCGGTTTTGGATCTCGACTGCCTTTCTCTCTCCTTTTCTTTGCGTTTTTTACGTACTCCGGTAGTCGGGTTCTATCTGATGACATTTCTGGGTAGTTAAATCTGTTTCCAAAATACTTTGATGCAAAAATGTACCGATGCTTAATAGTGAGTTGGTTAAATCTAGCACAAAACCGACAGCCAGGCACGTTGTGATCAGGCCCTAGGCAAGGAATACAGTATAAATGGAAATCCTTATGAGGTATTTGCTTCCCACAAGTAACACAATTATTAAGTTTTTCTGACATTGGTAAAAAGCAAGAAAAAAAAAGTTTCCCCAACGGGGTACATAGCTTTAGTGAAGACTTCGGTTCTGAAACTCAAACTCGAATATTTCAGTAGTCGCCGACTGGCACTTGCGAAATGCTTCTGCTTCTGGCACCTCGCGGCAAGAAAGACTAAAGAAAATGGCGTCGGCTGCATGTTTTATAACCCTGACGACCTGACGTCATGGAAGAGAAGAAAGCAACCGACGCAGGACCCAAGACTTTGGAATTCAGGCCGACTGAGGGCAACCTGCCAGCAGATTACCCAAATGTAATGACTGCAACAGTGAAACACGAAGAACATGTCACATATCTCTTCTGAGGGATATGAAGTCAGTAACTCACGTGGGTGTCACCATGTACTGACTGCAATCATCACAGTATGCTACTGCATATCTAGAGATAGGAAATGTGTGAGTAACACAACACAAGTAAGACTCCAAACTCTGGACCATCTGCAGATAGCCCTACAGGTGAGAGTTTCCTCAACCACATAACATTGTCATGCCAGAGTTGAAATCATGTAGAGCAGCCATATCCACACAAACCCTGTTAAACCAACATTACTTCAAATGTAGAACAGCAATACTTACATTCTGTCCCCATGTCTGGCACATCCCCCTCCTGTTTGCTGGCCTGTCTCCACAAGTGTATGTTGTAAGAGGTATTTCCAACTACTTTCTGTGATGCTGTTTGTCAAACACCCACATGAAGTCCTGCTCACAGTGAAGGAAAAGGGCCAACACCCACATGAAGTGCTTAGTTACAGGAGTGTGTTTCTATGCAACTGGCTATAGGAATGATACCACAGCTGTTCCACATGCAATTAGCAAGTGGGGGACTACAATTTGTGCACAGGCCATCAGCTGCTCATGAGCATTCCTTAAAAAACTCAAGCTGCTGTCTATGCAAAACAGATATACTTTTCCACATCCACCAGAGAGGGAGAGAGACAGAGACATAGTATGAAAGGAAGGGTGTAAGAGAGTAAGAGCCAAGCGTGTTTGTGTATGATCCGTGGGTGGAGAGTGGTATCTGAGTATTATAACAGTTGCCTATATTGTTTACTATTCTGTACTGTCGCATTGTAATTGCACATGGCTGTACACATTTATGGCTGAGGATGGTCTACAACAACCTCTACATTGTTTTGAAAACTGTTGGCCTTGTCGGGACATATAGGTCATCAATATAATGATGTAGCAAAACCCACACTGCAATGGATCCTGTCAGTACGCAATCACCCCAACACTCACACAAGATACTGATGACACACGCACAAACACACACTTACCAGTACTGAGTTTCAAACCCCTACCTGACTATGTATTGCTATCACATTGTTATGCAGTTATAGTACGCACCACAGAGCTTACATGTTGGACAGCTGCCCAAAGGTATCCTTGAAGGTGAGTGACATCAGCAACAGTGCTAAAGGAGGGATAAGGGCAGTGTAGTACATGTGTCCACAAAAGCAGATGTCAATGGAGACACACACACACACACACACACACACATACACACACACTGTCAGGGAAACGCACATTATCACAGTTGTCAGGATCAAGATTAGAAACCCTACCTAACTAGTTTGCTACACTACAGTTTTATGCAGTTATCATAAGCCCCACAGAGCTTATATGGCTGATGCATGGCTAAAGGGTTATTTCAAGGTGAATGGCATCAGCAGGCGTGCTAAAGTAGGGCAATGGGAGGTGTAGTGATTGTGAATGGCTTCAAAATCATTTATCTACACACACGCACACACACATTTGCCAGTACTTGAGATGCATAGGTTCACTGCTTCACAGGTGTGTAGTAGGTGAATGGGCCTGACGGCTGTACAAGGCTAGGTAAAGGGAATACCTTGGCATCAGGCCACATGACAAATGGCCTCCAGTGTGGCTCAGGGGTGTAGTCCCTGGAGTGGTCTCCACAGGTGGGTACTGTATTCACCATCCACCCATTTTTTATATTGTTTACTACTGTGGGTGGCCAGTGATGTGCACTGCTTCCTATGTATGTGATCTATATTCCATAAGATGGACAGTCGGGGTTGTGTACACGTCCCACACGCATGTTCTTTGACATGTGGAAGTGTACTTGAGGTCTCTGGGGCATGTTGTGTGTATATATTTTTATCTTCTGATGTAGCACTCCTGACCTCATTTGGGGAGACCTGGCTTTGGAACTGAGGTTGTGCTTGCACCTACACGGACAGCATGATACAGGTATTCAGTGGAGTTAACGGCATCTGTCCATACAGGGGATGTGTACAAGGCATGGTATTCCCTTTGTGGGTTACATCTGCAGACTCTACAGTTGCTGCAGGCATCCAGTGGGAAACATAGCAAAAGGACCACTGTAAGCATTTATTTGCCTACTGCAGGGATGGAACAGGGTGCCAGGTCCTTTTCCTTGCTGGATAACACATACACAGTCAGGAGATGTTACACATTACAGTACTTTCTGAGGTCAGTGGCACTGTTATGGTCAACAGGCAATCACACAGTAGTTACTATCCGTGAGGCAATATGCAGGGAGCTACCAATATAGTGGTTGTTGCCTAGCCAAGTGTGTTTGTGTATGAGACATGGGTGGAGAGTGTTCTCCAAGTAATACAAGGGTTACCAATATTTTTCACCGATCCATAATGTCACATGTAGGGCTATGGATTGTCTACACCAGCCTCTCTGGTTTTTCACATCTGTTGTCCTTGTAAGGTGGTCATTGTGACATATAGTAGGTCCTCAATATAATAATTTAGCAAAACCCGCCCCACAATGTATCCTGTTATTGCACAATCACAGCAACCTCCACACAGGACACACACACACACACACACTCACACACAAACTTGCCAGTACTGAGATTCAAACTCGTACCTAGCTATGTATTGCTACTACAGTGTACCGCATTTATCGTACGTGCCACGGAGCTTATAGGATGAATATTGCCCTATGGTACTTCTAATGTGAGGAACATCACCAGCCCTTGTAAATAATGGCAATGGGTGATGTAGTGGGTGAGAGATCCCCAAAATAATTTTACCCTAATCACACATTTACATTTGCCAGGTGTGAGGTTCAAACCTCTATCTAACAATCTTTACGGACCATTATGTTATGCATTTACCACACGCACCACTGACCTGACATGGTTTAGGATTGGCAGCAGGAACTTGTAAAGGTGGATGATATCTGCAGGACTGTTAAAGTCAGGCTCTGAGATGTGTACTGGCTGTAAATGGGGCCAAAATCTTTAAGGTACACACACACAAACACTTTACACAGGTATAAGTTTGAACCACATCTGTGACGTTATTGCTACTACACTGCTCTGTATTTATAGCACGCGCAACGGAGCTTATAGGGATGTCCCTTGTCCACAGGGGTATTTCAAGGTGACTGACATCAGCAGGCTTGCTAAAGTATGGCAATGGGAGGTGTACTGACTGTGAATGGCCTCAAAATCATTTATCTCTATATACACACACACACACACACACACACACACACACACACACACACACACACACAGTTTCACAGTTGCCATGTCTGGGATTAGAACACCAACCTAACTAGTGTGTTACACTATAGCATTACACAGTTATCGCACGCTCCACAGAGATTATGGGGCTGAGAATTGACCAGAGGGTTACTTCAAGGTGACTGACATCAGCATGAGTGCTGACATGGGCTATGGGAAGTGCAGTGTGTGTGAATGGGCCATAAACTATTCCTCTGAAAACACACACACACAGCACTCAGCCACACACAATTTTACATCTGACAGGACTGCGTATACATATGCTAGATGAACACTGATTTGTACTATCATGTTACACAGTTATCACATGCACCACAGACACTACAGGGCTGAGGGCTGCCAAAAGCATATGTCTACAGTGATTGGCACTGGCACATCATGTGGTATTGGCCAACTGGATGTGTGGTGGGTGGGACAGGCCTCATGACGGCAATCTCTTTATCACTGTCTGCCTCTCTCTTCCCCACGTGTGTGTGTGTGTGTGTGTGTGTGTGTGTGTGTGTGTGTGTGTGTGTGTGTGTGTGTGTGTTTGACCTATTATAGTGTGTTGGCCTTGGATATGTGTGAGTATTCCCATCCAATGTGTGTGCAATGTGGTGTGTGTGCACAGACATCTGCAACTGACAGATATGTATAGTCAACTGTTGTTGTCAGACAAGGGCTTCATTTCTCTAAGTGTAGGTTGTACTCCAGTGCAGGATTTTGTGTTCTACACCTACAGCTAGTAACCTGTTTCTGCAGGATATCTGTAGATAAGCTGACAATATGGAGTCACAATGGGCGAAAGATAGTGGTATACTGTAACTATTGCTGTCTGTGCTGCTTGTGTTACATGGTTGGTGTTAGCAGAGATATTCAGACATGTACTGTTTTACACTGTGATGTATTATGTCATCAACTACTGACAGATATACTTATTTGCTCACAGTTATTTCCTGGGAAATACAAAACGAATGAAGCTGTGTCCATTATGTGGTCTGCAGCCTACATATTCTTGCACACTCATGCCATTCTGGAGGGGTAGCTGCAGACACTTGCTGATGGATCTGGGTAAATGGTCCAGCACCTTGATACTGTGGTGGCTGAGGATCCCCTGCTTGTACATCTATCAACATAACAGAATGGCCATATCCTGCTTTGGCCATACCTCTCAGCTGTACAGATACACCCAGGTTACCCAGAGGCAGGGCTCATATCTGGTCAGTTCCCCTTCAGATTGTGGTTTACGAGCGGGCCTGTAGCCACCCATTACTGGGTTTGCAGGCAGAGGTAGTATGGGCACACAGAGTTTCAGACTTCACACACTCCATGGCATCCATGCTTCTACACCCCCACTCTGTTATTCTATCCTCTTCCTAACATTATGCGAGTGATATCTGCTAAGTATCCCTATAGTTGTCCCTTCATCCCAGCGTTATTTAGGGGTTGGTCCACAGTTCATGCAGTAGGACATGGTGGGCATGCTACTGGATTGGTCGACATGGCCTTGTATTTGTATTCTGTGGACTGTGTTATGTTGTTGGGACCCCATGAGATAACATACCCTGGCAGTACAGGTGAGGCACAGGCCTTTGACTGAGGACTGTAGGGCATTTGGTAGTGATGCACGCCATCTGTAGCAGGTCAGTGCATTCTGTCACTCCTACAGTCCCAGGCTGCGAGCCACTGGATTCACCTGGGGTGACAGGTAAGTGTGCAAGGTGTTAATGGCACTAGCTCCTGTCCATATTAATCCATTGGTCTGGATGCTGGCAGGGTGCTGCTTACAGCTAGGGACACACCTGCATGGGACACATCTTCAGCATGCTGCATTCTGTGGGTATTCCCATACAGAAGTGGGGGTCATACTGTACTCCTTCACAATAGCAGGGATATGACCTGTGATAAACCTGTGGGTGATGGTGGGGTGAGCCAAGTGCATGTGTGATATGGCAGCTTCTTGCAGCTGACTCACAGATATACCTGGGACATTCCCCTTATGCTGCCTTGTGCGGGGACATAGGCAGTCTCTCATTACTTCATAACTGTGCCTTTTGTGGTCTGCCAGTGATTGGCCAGAATACATCAGTATTCCATACTACACAGACAACTGATGTGCTGCTAACCTGTATGTACAATTCCAAAGGTGTGTGCAGTTGACAGTTACATTTTATGTACTCTGTCTAGGGTACTTCCACCTGTGTACTGTGTGTATGTTTGGGCCCATATTCATGGCATGTCCATCTTTCAGATGGTTACAGATATTGACATCTGAAAATTGAGTATGGATGACTGCTGAATTGGGTCTTGCTGGGATGCATTGTGGTTGGCACTGCAGTTGTCAGAACATGGCACTGTCATCGATACTACTGGCCATAGGCCACCGGAACACAACCCTCCATGCCTACATGCTGACCACTTCCACACAATGTACAACACACAACAACCTAACAGACAGAGCCCTGCATATTGTACACGTGCAACAATCTATCCTGTAAATTGGGCCAGGTAATCTGTGCTCCACTGTTATTAACCCCACTCGTACATGTTACTGCATTTCTACATAGGATTGTGGGGGGGGGGCACACCTGACAACTGTAAACATGTAAACATTTGCATTAACTGCACTGGTATTTCAGGTACTCTGTTGAATTCCATCTGGTTTTGTATTTAGACCTATCACGCAGACTAGAGGCATATCAGTAGAGTACAGACCTATCATGCAGACTAGAGGCATATCAGTAGAATACAGATCTTAGGTTTACTTGACCTACATTTCAGTTTCAGACGTCATACCCTGCAGAACTAACATACAACTGCCTGACCTGTTGTAGTCTGTCTGTGTAGGTTTGGAGGGGGGGGGGGGGCTGTTATCCATTGTCATTAACTGGAGGCCTTAGCACAGCCTTTCTTTATGGTCATCTACACCTGTCCTGCTGGCTGAGGTTATTGTTGGGTATGTGAACCTCACTGACATGCATGTGTGTGTCATATAGACATACATTTGGGCCACCACATGTACTGCAGTGGGATTTGTAACCTTGTCTAGTACTGCCTACTTTGTTGACACCAGTATTTGTTATGGATTTCATGCTGCCCATACAGGTCTCCACTATCTGCTGCCATCCCATTCAGCCACCAGATTCCCTTGCATGCTCACATCCATACCATAGCTACAACTAGCAGACGATAACACTCCATTCAGCAATTGATAGGAAGAGTGACTTACTTGTGGCTGTGCCAGTACTGAGGATGGTGCTGGAGGGCTGACTTTGTTGGATGCACATAGTACACTCCCTATACATGGTAAAGCACAAGTAGTGTCATGTTTGGCATCCCATTTACTGTATGTGCAAGTCAGAGAGAGGTGTCATTCCCTGGGTTCCTACCATATCAGTGTATGTGCTATGCGTTGCCTTTTTGCCAAAGCCTGGGCATACTGGGCGCACCTCCTTCTACCTACATGGGCAGGCTCAGGTTGTTCCTCCTCCGAGTCACTCTGCGCCTGTGCTGGCCTTGGCAATGGTGGGGGGGGGGGGTGTGTGGCTCTGCCTCGTGCTGTTCCTGCTGCAGCTGTTTCCGCAGGATCATACGGTGTAGCATGGCACAAATAATGAAGATTTGTGCACATGTAGCTGGAGAATACTGCAAGGCTCCACCGGATATGTCCAGGCACCGGAACTGTGACTTGAGCATCCCAAACACACTGATTCTCGTTTGTGCATGTGCCTCATTATGGAGTTCTTGTTCGGGTGTGTGTGCATTTCTGATGGGTTGGCATAAATTGTTAAATAGAAAAGAAAAATCTTGGATTGTGAAACTGGGGGGATTATTTCCACCTGGCCATCATGAACATTTATAATTGTTTAATTTATGATCAATTAATGTTTTGTATATAATGTGGTGATTGAATTGATTGTGTTATACATTGACAAAGGCCATTGGGCTGAAACCGGTTTGTTTTTTGTGTTTATACACATAAAAAATATTTCTTCTCCAGTAGGGTGCTGGCTTTTTGTTATTGTTAGTCTCATTTCTGATGGGTGTCATCAGCCACGTCTCCAGTGCATAAAAAGCATCCCCCACTAGGTGGCCATATGGGATGTCCCCCCTGGCAAATCTCTGGTACAGAGTGTTATATGCCAGATGTGGGAGTCGTGATAGCTTCCAGGGCTGCCAGCACACACATTCATTACAATGTCCTGGGCATCGCACACGACCTGGCAGTTGGAGGGGAAGCCCTTGAGGTTTATGTAGACCCTACCCCGCTTGCCAGGTGGTGTTTTGATGTGTATGTGCGTGCAGTGTATAGCATCCACTACCTCAGGGTATTCTGCTACTTGGTGGAAGAGACGCATATTGCTGGTCAACGCCTCACGGGTGTTGAGGAAATATATGTGTTCACTGGCATATGGTGACATGGCATCCAGGAACTGTTGGAGTACCCTGGATGCTGATGCCTGTGAGATCCCCATAATATCCTCAGTTGGCCTTTGGAAGGTACCTATGGCTAGTACTATTAAGCCTACACATACCTTAGTATCCACTGGGATAGATTCCCCTCTGTTGGTTGTGTGTGAGGAGTGGCCAGCACAGCTCAACAATTTGCTGTAGGATGTCCCTGTCCACCCTATAGCACTCCACTATCTCCAGCTCATGTAGCCCCTGGCAGGTTACCCTGGGTAGGTTACCCTGGGTCTGTACAATCTTCATCTCCTCACTGTGGTTGGTCTTCAGCATTCTCATCCTCACCACCCTCAGCCTCTTCCACATATTGATATATGAGAGTGACAGCAGCCCCAATCATTTTGTTAGTTTTGTCAGGTAAAATTTCCCCATCTGTGTACACCGGTGGTGTAGAGTTTGTGGGAAAAACCAGAGTGAAAGGTGTTTGCATAGTTTATAGTAGTGTGCTGGGCTGGGCTGCGGCCTGTGTAATTGGCCGATTCTGCTATATTTCACCTGCCAACTATGCTAGTTCTCCTTGATTGCCTTCCTACTGCTGTTTTCCCTTCCCCAATGCCTTCCTGTTTAAGCTCCGAGGCACGATACACATACTCGATGTTCAGATGTGAACACAGCTATTTCCTGTCTTATATTTTTTCTTTAAAACCTGGTGCACGGAGCGCACACCCGTTTAGACAATGTAAACACTGTTAGGCGGCCTCAGGCACACCCCCTTCCTTAGCCCTGTTTAGCTAAGGGCAAACATGGACCACAGAGCTCCAATAAGCTTATAGCAGGCATGACACTCCCCTTATGAGGTCATCTACCTCTTAGGCTTATACCATGGTGTTGCTGCATCTAAATGGTTGGGTGCAAGCTAACATGGAGGGGAAATCTGTGATTCAGTATCAGTCCCCTTATTTGCATAAAACTGAGTGCTAATGCATGGTTACAAGACTGACACTCAGCCTCCCCCCTTAGCAACCACTATTCCATAGTATTGTTGTCTTCTGCGGTACTGTTGTCTTCTGCTTGCCCTTGACTATAGGTTCATAGGTAGGTACTAGGCTATTGGCCCAAGGGTCTACATAAGCCTAGCCAGCAAGGTTCCATAGCTCACGCCACCCAAGAAAGTTATTTTCCTGTGCCACTGTCGAGCAGAGACACAGAAGTGAGCCCCGGGGTGTATTTCCTACTTCCCATCCACTCATCAAGATTTTTCTTGAAGAGTGCTAATGAAGAACTTTGCTTGACATAGATGGGTAGCTTGCTCCAGAGTATAGGAAGTCTCTGGGACAGGAATCTATTCCTCCAGCGTGTCCTGTTTATTGTGGCAACAAGGTTTAGGTCCTTAGAGCATGTAGCTCGGAGGGATTGGGATTTCTTTAGGTGTAGCATGTCCAACAGCTCTGGGTTTGACATAGCTTTATATGTTAGGCAGAGATCACCTCAGAGTAGGTGATATGCTATGGAGTAAAGCTGGAGTTTTTTGAGGCGTTCAGTGTAGGGCATTTGAGGCCAGTGATTATCTTTGTGAGGTACTTCTGTGGCCTTTCCAGCTTCTGAAGATGTCTTGTGAGGTACATTCTAAAAGGGGCGTTGTACTCTATAATGGGTCTAATGAGTGATGAGTAGAGGGGAACAATGACCTCTTTTTTCCTGGATGAGAACCCTTTTATGAGGTGTGCCACGTAGAAGGACTTCCTGACTACTGTGGCGATGTGACTATCAAAGGAGAGACTACTGTCCACCTGGGTCCCAAGGTCTCTTATCACGTTTTCGGTGTTAAGTAGATTGCTGCCTATGTGATAGTTCATGGGTACAGTTTTTTTACCCAGGAGGATGACACTGCACCTTTTGGCATTGAGCTTGAGGCCATGGCTGACACCAGGCATCTGTCTCAGTGAGGCCCTTCTGTAGGATGTCCACATCATTTGGGGACTTGACTATGGCTCCTAGTTTGCAGTCATCTGCGAACTTCGTTAGCCAGAGGTCTTCTGTGTTAGCCTGTACTTCAGAGAAGTAGATACCAAACAGGAGAGGTCCCAGGACGGAACCCTGTGGTACTCCACTTGTCACTGCTTTGAGGTCAGATTTGCAGTCTGCAACTTTTACAGTGTGGGTTCTGTCAGTGAGCCAGTTGGCAACCCATCTTGTGACGTAGGAATTTATACCTAGTTTAGTGAGTTTAGCTATAATTCCAGAATGGGGGATGGTGTCAAAAGCCTTGGCGAGGTCAAGATAGGCTGTGTGAACCATCTTACCCTCATCCACGGCTTTGCTGACTGCCTCAAAGAAGTCGATCAGGTTCAGGAGGCATGATCTGCCTTTCACAAACCCGAACTGGGTGGGATCCAGAGTTTGGAGGTTACCAATGTCTTTGTTTATGAGTTCCATGATGATACGTTCCATGGCCTTGCAGACCAGGCTCGTCAGGCTAATAGGTTAATAGTTCTTGGAATCAGTGGCGGCTCCCCCTTTGTGGAGTGGGATAACTGTTGCTGTGCGCCATTCAGTGGGCACAAAGCCTGATGCGAGGCTATTATTGAACATGGTGCTTAAGTGGGGAGCCAGTTCGTTCTGAAGTTCGTGTAAAACGCAGCTTGGGATGTTGTCCAGTCCCATGGATGCTGTGTTTTTGGCTTTAGAGAGTACAGCTTTTACCTGCATAGTTGTGATTACAGGGACTCTGCATTCTTCCTGTATAGATATGGGCCCTTTAGGGGGTGAGAGGGTGGTAAAGTTAGCACTGAACCTATCTGCCAGGATGTTGGCAACATCAGTTGGTTCTGTAATTTTCGTGCCTTTGTGCTGTAACTCAGAGCAGATCTGGGTGTTGCCATCTAGATTCTTGACATAGCTATAGAATGCTTTGCGGTTGTCCTTGGATTTAGTGGTGATTTTGTTTTCGTAGCTAGCTTTTGAGGATCTTATAAAGGGATCTCAGCTTCTTACTGAGGCTGACCAGGGAGCTCCTCCACTCATGGGATTTTACTCTCTTTTGCAAAAGTTTCTTCCTTCTGTTGTACAGTTTGTTTATGGCAGGGGACCACCAGATTGGCTTCCTTTTTTTGGAGGATAGCGTCTTTGTTCTGTTTGGGATAGCACGATCCATGCACTCGTGTAAGTGCTTATAGAGTGCATTTGTGTAGGATTCAGCAGTTGTAACTGTATTGTCCATCTGCATGTGTGTCATGACGATCATCACTTCTGTCTTAAGAAGCATGAAGTTGGCTTTGGAGAAATTTTTTACTGTGGTTTCCTTAATGGGGGTGGGGCGGGATGTCGATATCAAGGGTGATAAGCTTATGGTTGGATCGGCAGAATGCTGATTTTGGTTTAAAAGCTTATTTCCAACTTTTTTTTTTATTCGGGCCGATCCCATTTGCTCACCGCTGCCCTACGCTTAAACGGCCAAAATTAATAAAAGGTTTTTTTTATAATTTTGCAACTATTTACCATGCCAATGGCCATTGACATGCCTACTACTTTGAATACATGCTTTCTTTGGAACTGTCATGCCTCCGTTTTGTAATTTGCAGAAATGTATTCGGTTAGTAGCTGAATACATTTCTGCAGGTTACACTATTCCTGCACAGACGCCTGCCTGCTTCCTGGATCGCTAATTCACCTCATTTGCATGGTTTTCACCTGCAAATGGGGTAATTAGCATACAGGAGTTATGTCGATGCAGGAATAGTGTACGAGTGCTCGTGCACGTCCCGGGAGCTAGCTCCTGGATCGCTCGTCGCCCATATTGCATGCAGCAGCTCTTGCACTATTCCTGCACACCATGCAGAGCTTGCTGAATCCTGGGGAAAATGTATATTTGAACTTTATATATTATTGACATTGTCCTTGTAGGCTTAATCATTCATTCAAGCATCATCCTCATTTCACAGATATTACTGCACTTCAGAATATTGAGTTATACTACCCTACCTTTAAAATACTGAAACATTAACATTCCTCATATAAATGTCTACAGAATTCTTAAGTAACAATTAATCTAATGAGTCCATGGTAGTCTAAAGGATTTAGATAATAGGCCAAATTTTTCTGTGAAGTTACTGATAGAATATTTACACACTAACTGAGCTAGGTTACAAAATTGCTGGCATCGTATCAATATGTTTTAAGACTATGGGCTCTGCAACCTGTAGCCTTCTCCAGATCTGAATATAACTATACTTCGACAATTTAGAAGTACATTGGTGAAGACTCAAGCTGATTCATTCAAACCTTCCAAGCATCTGTCTTTCTTAAACAAAGAATATAAAGAAATGTGTTTTTCTATCTGTGTCAGCATATAGTGCACAGCTCTTATGTCAGAAAAAATAAAAAAACAAGAATGATGTGGGTTTTGAAGTTCCAAGATGGTGACAGCAGTGTATCTAAAAACAGAGCTGAAGGACAGTTTAGACTGGCAAACGCATGTAAACTATTGTATATTGTTAGCAGAAATTATTAGCTAGACAGTCTATAACATTCAGAAGGTCAAAGAAAATAAAAGTAAAGGGAGAGCAAAAACTTGGAGAGAGACTGAAAGTAGTGTGGTGCAGCAGCCACTGAGAAAAGCACACAGCAAACGGCAGCAGAAAAAAACTCTTCAATCATCCTAGACAGAAAGATTCACCAAATGCATTCTGAGATTTTCAAAATAAGAGACCCTGTCAGAATATACTTAGACAAATAACAGAAAAGGCTACAGGAAACAGACGATTTTTAACCAGGCATTCAATAGAAATAGGTTGATGTGCATATTAATGAAAAGGAGATGAAAGAAAAATGATGGAACAACAATCAAAGTAAGAACAAGTGGCACAGAAACTGTCTAAATAGAAGACAGGTCATGCAAAGGCAACTTGAGGTTTACAGAAAGTACTAGAACAAGCTAAAGGGAATGATTGTGAAGACTTCATGAGAAAATTCCTCAGTACTTAGACTAGACTTTCTACTGATGGCATTAAAATATAAAGAGCAAAAAAAGTAAATATTTCAGACTGAGAAGATATCTGTACTGATTAAATAGCAGACATATCAGCTAAACAAAAAAAATCCCTTCTATTTTGCGAAAGAAATGTATCGTTTTAAAGGTTGGAGACACCGGGGTTTACATGGAGGATGACTTTTCATTATAAACAGAAATGCTTTTCTTCCCTCCATACAGCTCTGCAGAGAAATGAAACTTAGTTTCAAGTTTTTGTATCTTGCCTTACATACGTTCTTCTCTCGATTTGGATTAAAAACTTACACGGACCCTTGACTGCACAAAATGAACTGGCAAAGAGAAAACAACAACTGGGGGTTGGGAAGGGTGAGGAGGCTACAAACAATCAGTCAGCAAGTGTAGGAAAACAATCTGCACTTTAAGGGAGATATTTCCTGCAAAGTCCACCCCTGTTTTCCCAAAGAAAATAATGGCTAGAAAAAGGAGAGGGAACATTTTTTTTTTCAAAAAAGGGACAGACTCCATAAACAATTGTGCTGAGAACACTGAATGAGAGCATTACTTAAAAAAAAATTATACAGCAAAGGATGAAAATGTAAGTTGCATTCTGAATGAAACAACTCATTGAAATCCGTAACTACTAAACAGAAAAAAATAATTTGATCTACAAATGGAATATGACTATTATACTTCAAGTTTTTACTTGCAATTAAAATTTAAACTTGCTTAAATGGGGAGTCATACTATATACTGTCTGATAAAAGTCCATGTTTTCAAATTGCAAACTGTATGTTCATAGCTTCATAGGTAGGTACTAGGCTATCTTCCCAAAGGCATTTTTAAGCCTAGCAGGAATGTGCTGGCTTTCGCCGCCCCCTTAGATTAGTCCACTGTGCCTCTGTCCAGCAGAGCCACTAAAGTGATCCCCAGGGTAAACTTCCTGTTTCCCATCCACTCGTCAAGGTTTCTCTTGAAGAGTGTTAGTGAGGAGCTCTGCCTAATGTAGATTGGAATCTTGTTCCAAAGCATGGGAAGTCTCTGGAACAGGAATCTATCCCTACAGCACGTCCTATTTATTGTTGTGGTGAGGTTTAGATCCCTAGAGCGTGTGGCTTGAGAGGATACGGTTTTGTTTAGGTGGAGCATGTCCATCAATTCTAGGTTAGACATGGCCTTGTATGTCAGGCAGAGATCACCTGTGAGTAGGCGGTATGCAACCGAGTACAGCTGAAGTTCCTTCAGTCGAGCTGCATAGGGCATCTGTTTGAGGCCAGTGATCCTCTTGGTGAGGTACTTCTGTGGTCTTTCCAGCTGTTGCAGGTGTCTTGTAAGGTACATCCCAAATGGGACATTGTACTCTATGATGGGTCTGATAAGTGATGCGTAGAGGGGCACAATGACCTCTTTTGACCTGGATGCAAACCCTTTTGTGATTAGGTGGGCCACACAGAAAGATTTTCTAACCACTTTGGCAATGTGAACATCAAAGGAGAGATTACTGTCTACTTGGGTCCCCAGATCCCTTATTTCGTCTTCCGTATTTAAGGGGCTACCACCTATGTAGTAATTTGTGGGTACTTTGTTTTTTCCAAAGGGGATGACTGTGCACCTTTTGGCATTTAGCTTGAGGCCATGGTTTTGAGACCAGGTATCTGTCTCACTAAGACCCTTTTGGAGGATGTCTGTGTCAGCCAGAGAGTCAATTATAGCCCCTAGCTTGCAATCGTCTGCGAACTTGGTCAGCCATAGTCCTCCTGTGTTTGCCTGTTTCTCTGAGAAGTATATGCCGAACAGCAGGGGTCCTAGGACTGAGCCCCCGGTTTAGAGTCAGACCTAGCTCGCGCAACTCTTACCATATGGGTTCTGTCCGTGAGCTAGTTGGCAACCCATCTCATGACGTAGGGATTTATGTTCAGGCTGGTGAGCTTGTCTATAACACCAGAATGGGGAATGGTGTCGAAGGCCTTTGCGAGGTCTAGGTGGGCTGTGTGGAACAACTTTCCCTCGTCTATAACCTTAGTAACTGTCTCAAAGTCCACCAAGTTTAGGAGGCATGATCTGCCCTTAACAAAGCCGAACTGGGTAGGGTCCAGTGTTTGGAGGTTCCCAATGTCTCTGTTAATGAGATCCATGATGATGTGCTCCATAGCCTTGCAAACCAAGCTAGTCAGGCTTACAGGGCGATAGTTCCCAGGGTCTGTTGTGGCTCCACCTTTGTGGAGTAAATAACCGTTGCTGTGCGCCACTCTATGGGCACGTAGCCTGTGGAGAGGCCGAGTTTGAACAGTGTGTTTAGGTGAGGGGTTAGTTCATCTTTTAGCTCATGTAGGACAGCCTGGGACACCATCCCCACCATTGATGCTGTGTTTTTGGCTTTGGAGAGGGCTGTTTTAACCTGAGTGTCTGTGATTTCAGGAGCACTATATTCTTCTGGTATGGTTATGGGCCTTTTTGGGAGTGAGGGGGGGTGAAGTTTGCACTGAACCCGTCTGCCAGAATGTTGGCGATATCTGTCGGTTCGGTGTATTTTGTGCCATTCTGCACTAACTCCGAGCAGATTTAGGAATTGTCACTTAGATTCTTGACATAGCTAAAGAATGCCTTGTGGTTATCTTTGGAGTCCTTGGCAATTTTTCTTTCGAAGCTACCCTTGGATGATTTTATGAGGGATCGTAGTTTCTTGCTGATACTGATCAGGGACGTCTTCCCCTCTTGGGATTCTTTTCTGTACTAGTTTTCTGCTTCTATTGTATAGCTTGTATATGGCGGGGGTCCACCAGACTGGTTTCCTTTTCTTGGAGGAGTGAGTCTTTGTTTTGCTTGGGGATTTGCTTGGGATAGCATGATCCATGCATTCTTGTAGGTGCCCATAGAGTGCATTAGTAAAGGATTTTGCAGCTTGGGCAGCGTTATCCTTTAGCATGGGGGATTTCAAACTTTCCACCTCGGTCTTAAGTAACGTGAAGTTTGCTTTTGAAAAGTTTTTCACGGTGGTTTCTTTGACCGGGGGTGGGGGAGGAATATGGATATCCAGAGTGATTAGTTTATGGTCAGATCTAACCAGTGAGGGGTTGATCTCTGGTGTGGAACACCGGTTGCCTATGTTGGTGATGAGCAGGTCCAATATGTTGTCACCTCTGGTGGGGGGTGTTGACCAGTTGATCCAGAGCATTTGAGTTTATAAATTCTAGGAAATGTTGGGCAAGGGAGTTAGTACTTGAGAAGTTATCCCAGTTAATGTTTGGGTAATTGAAATCACCCAATATCAGGGTGTTTGGTAGGACCTTTATGTTTCCCAGTGTTTCCAGAAATGTGGAATGGGGGTCCTGGGACATGGTGGGTGATCTGTAGCAAGCTACAATTTGAACTGCAGTTTTTCCCGTTGTTAGTTGCACATGGATGACTCTGAAGCATCGTGCTATGCCACTAACCTGGAGGTGTGGGTATCCTTGATCCATATCGATACGCCCCCGCCTTTTGTATTTCGGTCCGGGTTTTGCGGCCGAAATGTATGGTACGAGTTGTAGCCTGGTAGTGCTGGGGTGCTCTCTGGAGCCTTAAACCAGGTTTCTGTTACTGCACATATATTGATTTTCTCCATACTTAGGAGTGCCTCGAGTGCATGCATTTTGAGGTTTAGACTTCTGCCATTGAGTAGCATTACATTCATTTTTTTGTTACTTGTGCTATTTACGGCAGTGGGTTTATCTTTTGAGCCTTGCCTAAAGCAGGCACTATGGGGGTGGCAAGAGCCTTGGCCAGTATTCGAAAGCCTAAGGGTGACAGGTGCAAGCAGTCTCTAGCGAAGCAGCGTGGCTTGTCGAATACGTCATCCCAGGCTGACAGGCACTGGATCCCCTTTGAATGACACCAGAAGCTTAGCCAATTGTTGAAATTGATAATTTTTTCTTTATACCGTGGTATAATTCTTGGTGAGGGCAAGATGCTACTCAGGGTCATACCGGCCTGGGCTACGTGATCAGAGAGCTCTTCCAGGTCTCTTTTCATGTAGTCCAGGGAGGTATGGCTCAGGTCACTCACACCAACATGGACAATGACAGAGTCGTATTTGTACTTGTTCTGGAGTGACCTGAGTGCTTGTGTTATGTGGCGGATCCTGCCACCCGACAGGCAGCTAACAATAACCTTCTCCTTGTTCAGCCTAGTGAGTGGGACGTCAGTGTGCCTGACTATAGAGTCACCTATTACTAGTGTGTTGGGTATGTTATTTTGCCTTAAGGGCTGTGATTGCATGGCACACTGGTTTTGTGAAGTATGTGTTTCATGGTTTGTGTTGGGGGGTGGAGATTGCTTGGATGTCTGCTTTGGAGGTCTCTGTTGCTTTTGCAGTTTTTTATTTAGAGCCTCCCAGTATGTTTTTGTGTATTTATGTGTGTTTTTTGCCAGTGCTAGTTTCATAGGTCTATGTGAGACTGGTGGTATGATGCAAGTAATTCCATTCTCCTCTTGACTGTTTGGTCCAGTCATGGGTTGAGAAAGCTTAGCCTCCAGTCTGGCTGCATAATTGCATTTCTCGCATGGATTAGTGTTTGGTGGTAGGAGGAGATGGTTGTCTCTGTACATGAGGCAGTTGTAACATTGCCTCAAAATGCCCAGATTCACCACTTGGACCGGAGAGTACACCTGAAACTGCCCTTTGGACATGCCTGGATAGGTACAGTGAGCTGTTTTACTGATTGGCTGGTAAGGTCGAAGAGAGAGCCTTGTCCTTCTCTACAGTATAGGGGGGGTCTTGTGCTAAGGTTTATTAGAGCTTGCTGAGCTGTATACAAGCACAAAAACCTTGCAAATGTGGGTTTTATAGCAGGGAAATGAAAGAGAGAAAGTAGCCCAAAATGGCCAATAAACTACTAATTTCTGGGCTGAAAACACTCCTCCAGAGACAGATAGGCTGCTCAAAGCTCCCCTCTCTCACAGGTGAACAGAGAAACTTCCTTCTATCCAAGTAAGGTATGGGCAAACATAGAAACTTGTAACACAGCCCTGAATTCAGCACTAACCTGAAAACTGGACAATACTAGCTTAGAAAGGCAGGAAAACAAGTATATTTATTTGTTTTTTTTTTTCAGAAAATAAATGTTGCTGTGAATAAAGGTACTAAGACAGTGCAGAAGGGAGAGTGAAAGAAGTAAATGACTGATGAAAAAAAAAAGAAGTCAATACTTTATGTGATGTAAACCAACAGACAATATTGTAAAGTTAGTTCAGGAAATGTACGCACTAGGTCTACGACTGTACACAAAATTAATAAACTAAATATGTTGACTGAAACAGGCTGAATATCAGGACTCAATAATGCATTGGTAATATTGAGGGAAACCTATAAATGCAAGAGGTTGCCTAGTATAAATAAAATGTAAAACATGCACACAGGAAAATCCATCCACCCACAACCCCTTTTCCCATTTTTTGCACATGGGGTCAGGGTGTCACTTCAAAAGTAACAATCATTTAGGTTCAAGGTTCACCCCACGGCTGTTTTACACCACACACTCAAGGCCAATTTACAGTGGTCAATCCACCCACTGCATGTCTTTGGAATGTTAGAGGAAACCAAATTACCCGGAGGAAACTGATGCGAACACAGGGAGGACATGCAGACTCTGCACAAAAAGACATCCCAGCTGAGAATCAAACCAGAGAACCTCTTGCTGTGAGGCAACAACACTATCCACTCTTCCACTATGGCAGGGGGAAAGCCACAATCAGAAGGATGGTTTCTTAGGGTGAGGCTCTTCCATTGCACAATGGAAATTAGTGTACACCGTAAAATATTTAAAGCAAAATCCAGATCTGCAACTATAAGTGAGAAAGTAACTACTGCATTTAATTTTATTGGCATATTTGTTACCTAACTTCAGAATGGAATGAAGTCTGTACAGACTGGCATATATCTGGTACTCTTTGCCTTTTAAAAATAGCTACAGCATCTGAAATATTTACTGGCTATCTAGCAACACGACAAGAGATGGACAGCTTTAGAAATAAAACACTTCAAGAAAATAGACAGACCAGTGAGTTATAACAGCTGTTCTTCTCCATAATATCCATTTGAATGGCAGCTTCAGGAATACTCATTACACCGCTGTTTATATAGAGCATCAGCTTTATGATTTTGCAAAAATACAAATTATAATTAATACGTTGCCTATTTCTTGGCTAGGGAAAGAGGGAACTGCGTTTTAATAAAAGATCAGGTCCAGTCAAGACAATACTACAGAAAAATGTATAAAGAGGCACGAAAAGTGATAAAAACCAGACTATGAAGGATGGGTTTGTAACAGACAAAGAATATAAGCTAATTATGTGCTATAACCAACTCTGCCCAACAGTGGCCCACTAAGTACAATACTAGCAAACTCAAAGTAGTAAAAAATACAATTTATAATTCTGCATTAAAAATATTACATCTTAAAACCTGAAATACACAAAAACTAAACGTAAAGAAACCAAGTATTTAAAAAGGGATACCCACACCAGGATAACATATCACATTTAAGCATTACAATATGAAAAAACTGTACATCAAACTTAAAAAGATACTTGGTGAAGTATTACTTAATGAAAAAACACATTTAGTGTAATTTATCCTCATATATATCAACTCACCACCTCTCTAATGTTCAAAGAAAAAAAAATATTATGACTCTACACAAAGAATGCACCTTTTCTTTTGACTCACCCAAGCTGTGACTTGAAGCCACACCATACACACTAGTATAGCTACAATATTGTTCTATTCATACACAACACCACCCCTATCACTGATGAAGCTTAAGTAAAATTTAAGTACTTAGTAATGACTAACAAACCTAATATTTCTATTGCGTGCATAGAGGGGAAGGAATACTCTTACAATTTCTATGACATAGCTGCAATCACAATCATGTGGTGTAGTCAAAAAACAAAAAAAGTAAAAAAACAAGTCATGAATCAAGGTTGAGTTCTGATGCCAAATCAAAAACAAAATGTATAATAATATGCACTATTACTCATTATACACAACTACTTCATTTTTACTGAATAGTTTATAGGCTGTAGGTCCTTCCCAACATCCATTCATTTTCTAAACAGTTTGTCCTGTTGAGGTTCAATGAACAGGATAGATCAGACTTCCCTACTCCAAGCAGCAACCTCCAACTCAACCTGTAGGATCCCCAGGCAAACCAAGATACCCAATTTTCCAAACATGTGTTGGGTTTGTCTTGGGGTGTGCTCCCAATGGCTCATGCCTGGTATTCTTCCTGTAAGGGATACACAGGGGATGTCCTCATAAGATGTCCATGCCATCACACCTTATCCCCTTTCAAAATAGAGAAGCTGCTGTTGCAATCAACAAAGCTCCCATATTGCCAGGTCCTTCACACTTTCACGGAAAGTAAGTTCAGAAAACCCCCAAAGGATCCTCATTTCTGCAGTTTGTGTTTCTAGAGGAGGAGGGGGACAATGAGTGATTAAGTAAATTGTCTCATTTCTCACTTTTGTTCTAGGACTAATTTCACACTTTGTCACCAACCACCACAGTCCAGTACATTTGCAGCACTCTTCTCTTAAAACCATCCTCTGCTCTACCTTCACATTTTTTCTACCTTTGCCTGTGGGCCCTACCAACCTAAAAGACTTAGTTGGACACTTACCCAGCTAAGTCTCTCCACTCCAACACAACAGAGCTGTTTGAAATACCCAGGGTACAGTTAATATTTGTTGTAGCCGTTACTTTGTGGAATTCCCATTATTGATGGCTGAGAAATTCCATTGCAGGATCAGCATTATGCAAAAATAAACATTTATTTAAATAGATAATACACTACATTATTCTGTTTTTTCTTTAAGAACTGCATTTCCACAAACTGAGTTTTATAACTTTACTGTGAGGTGCTTTGAAATTTAGTGAATCAATGCAATACATGCTGGAGATCACAATTACATGAGGTTATGATAATTATGAAATCTGTAGCTAACAAAAATGCAGCATTCATGTCCACAGACTGAACACTCTCCATATCATGGATATATCCTGTCCGTGAAAATCACAAACAAGTGTGCGTACAAGATACAGCCTTAAAAAAGACATCTGACTTAACAAGAACGGTCTTAACCAACCCAATATTCATAATTTGTAAACTACGCAAGGGTATTAGAAACACTAGAGTTATGAAGGGTACAATATAGCTGCAAACACTGAATGCAAAGAAAAAAAATATTTGTGCAGTCTGGCTATAATGGCAAGCAAGCATTAACAACATGTACTCAAATTCATATTAGAAGTCCAACTGGTCAATACTCCCACCAGAGGTGACAACATATTGGATCTGGCCATCACCAACATGGGCGACCGGTATTCTATACCGGAGGTCAACCCCTCGTTGGTTAGATCTGACCATAAACAAATCACTCTGGATATCCACATTCCGCCCCCACCCCCGAACAAGGAAACCACAGTGAAAAACTTTTCAAAAGCAAACTTCACGTTACTTAGGACCGAGGTGGAAAGTTTCAAAGCCCCATGCTACAGGATAACGCTGTTCAAGCTGCAAAATCCTTTACTAATGCATTCTATGGGCACCTACAAGAATGCATGGATCGTGCTATCCCAAGCAAAACCAAGACTCACTCCTCCAAAAAAAGGAAACCAGTCTTGTGGACCCCTGCCATAAACAAGCTATACAATAGAAGGAGGAAACTAGTACAGAAAAGAGTAAAATCCCAAGAAAGGAAGACATCCCTGATCAGTATCAGCAAGAAACTATGATCCCTCATAAAATCATCCAAGGCGAGCTTCGAAAGACAAATTGCCAAGGACTCCAAAGATAACCACAAGGCATTATTCTTTAGCTATGTCAAGAATCTAAGTGGCAATGCTCAGATTTGCTCGGAGTTAGTGCAGAATGGCACAAAATACACTGAACCGACCGATATCGCCAACATCCTGGCAGACAGGTTCAGTGCAAACTTCACCTCCCTCTCACCCCCAAAAGGACCCATAACCATACCAGAAGAATGTAGAGCCCCTGAAATCATAGGCACTCAGGTTAAAACAGCCCTCTCCAAAGCCAAAAACACAGCATCAATGGGACCGGACTGTGTCCTAGGCTGCGTCCTACAGGAGCTTAAAGACGAACTAACCCCTCACCTAAACACACTGTTCAAATTCAGCCCATCCACAGGCTACGTACCCATAGAGTGGAGCACAGCAACGGTTATTCTGCTCCACAAAGGTGGAGCCACAACAGACCCTGGGAATTATCACCCTATAAGCCTAACTAGCTTGGTCTGCAAGGCTATGGAACGCATCCTCATGGAACTCATTAACAGAAACATTGGGAACCTCCAAACACTGGACCCTACCCAGTTCAGCTTTGTTAAGGGCAGACTTCTTTGAGACAGTTACCACGGCTATAGACGAGGGAAAGGTGGTACACACAGCCTACCTAGACCTCGCAAAGGCCTTAGACACCATTCTCCATTCTGGTATTATAAACAAGCTCACCAGCCTGAACATAAACCCCTACGTCACAAGATGGGTTGCCAACTGGCTCATGGACAGAACCCACATGGTGAGAGTTACGGGAGCTAGGTCCGACTCTAAACCGGTTACAAGTGGTGTTCCCCAGGGCTCAGTCCTAGGACCCCTGCTGTTCGGCATATACTTCTCAGAGGTACAGGCAAGCACAGGAGGACTACGGCTGACCAAGTTCGCAGATGACTGCAAGCTAGGGGCTATAATTGACTCTCTGGCTGACACAGACATCTTCCAACAGGGTCTCACTGAGACGGATACCTGGTGTCAAAATCATGGCCTCAAGCTAAATGCCAAAAAGTGCATTGTCATTCCCTTTGGAAAAAAAACAAAGTACCCACAAACTACCACATAGGTGGTACTCACCTAAATATGGAAGACGTAATAAGGGATCTGGGGACCCAAGTAGATAGTACTCTCTCCTTTGATAAATACCACTGCCAAAGTGGTTAGAAAATCCTTCTATGTGGCCCACCTATTCACAAAAGGGTTTGCATCCAGATCAAAAGAGGTCATTGTCCCCCTCTACGCATCACTCATCAGACCCATCATAGAGTACAATACCCCATTTGGGATGTACCTTACAAGACACCTGCAACAGCTGGAAAGACCACAGAAGTACCTCACCAAGAGGATCACTGGCCTCAAAAAGATGCCCTATGCAGCTCGACTGAAGAAACTCCAGCTGTACCCGGATGCATACCGCCTACTCAGAGGTGATCTCTGCCTGACATACAAGGCCATGTCCAACCCAGAATTGATGGACATGCTCCATCTAAAGAAAACCATATCCCCTCGAGCCACATGCTCTAAGGATCTAAACCTCACCACAACAATAAATATGATGTGCTGGGGGGAAATATTCCTGTCCCAGGGACTTCCCATGCTTTGGAACAAGATTCCAATCTACATTAGGCAGAGCTCCTCGCTAACACTCTTCAAGAAAAACCTTGACGAGTGGATGGGAAACAGAAAGTTTACCCCGGGGATCACTTCAGTGGCTCTGCTAGACAGAAGTACAGGGAACTAATCTGAGGGGGCGGCAACAGCCAATATATTCTGGCTAGGCTTATAAATGCAGATAGCCTAGTACCTACCTATGAACCTATGACCACTGTCAGTCAGGATATCTGATCATGGTTGTTGGCTGTCAACACACACACCACCACCTCAGCATGGAATTCCAAAGGGGAGGGACAGCTTAAGTAACACCATATTTGGCATATTCACAATAAGATATTTAGAGGAAAACATGCGTTAAGTTCATGCCTGCACAATTCGCAAATTTACTATGCACAAAGATCAAATCTACAAATAACAGAAATACCACAGGAGGGAAAAAGACATAAAGCAATCCACCAATATGACTAATTGCTGCAAAAGACCCACTTTCCATTATGTTTTCTGCAACACCAACATCCTAAATAACAAAGTCATAGCACTGTCATAAATTACACAGCATTACATGGATAACTCAACCCTGCAGCACTTATGGATTGAATAGAAGAGTATTAATGTGGACAAATGGATTGAAAAGAAAAAGAAAAAAGAAAGAAAACCATAATTACCACGTAACAATACTGTTGTAAGAGAACTAGATAACTCTACCTGATCACTATATTAATAAAAGTCTAGTATCAAAAAATTATTTATACTCAAAACAAGTATAACTTACAGACTGCAGTGTAAACAACCAGACACCTTGTTTTTACCAAATCCAGTTATTCAAAAACACATGTATTACGAGAAAGTGTTTTAACGTGCTAACATTTTGAATAAAAAATCTTGTAAAGATGTTTTCTCTTAACACTTGATATTTCTATTTACTACCACACAAACATGAGTCTGTCATATCTTCCAAAATAAAAATACAACATACCAGATCAAGACCCGCAGTACAAAAAGCTACGCACTAACCAAAAGACAGTTATTAACAATAATAACTCCGCCCTATTATGACTAACAGCGTTGGTCGTTACCTTGGTATCTCAACTACCTAATTTACTACCGAGAGCACTTAACAATTTGAATATGTCCGCTCAGCCAAACTTCTTCCGGTTCTATATATACATCCGGTCGTCCTGTAACAATTATAAATGTAAAATCCACCCTCTTGCGGTAAGGTTGAGTATGGCTTTTTGTTGCTTTTTACCTGGTGCATTGGTCATTTGGAAGGTCATTACTTTTGGTCGCAAACTCGCAGTGGCTAAAATTTGTTTTGCCTGTTTGGAATTTCTATGAAAACTTTAACCAAGGTATTGTTCATAAGCATGAACAGAATGAGTTTGGAAACACTCGCATACCTGTCACCTTTAAGCGGAAAAAATCTGGACAAAGCTCAGTGGAATGGGAGGGCTAAAGATCAGAAATAGGGACAGATTTTAAATAATGCTCTTATAAAGTTAGAAAGTTGCTAGAATAACAGAATTTCTCTCAGCATAGATTTTCTGAATTATATGAAGTCAGAACACATGACGTCCTCGTCGACAAAAAATGCCAAGTATTATAGGTATTCATTCTCTGCTTCGCGAATATGCAGTGCCCACTTTTGCGAAAATGCCTCTTAAAGGGCAGATTCATTTGGTAAAAAGTTACACAGATGCTTTCTCTCTAATTACTCTATGATGGGAACAGGGTGCTTAATTTATTTGTAGGGCATGGATCGCTGTGATTACGCTCCTGTATTCAGAAAAAAAAGACATAATTTACGTGCTAAAGCGGCACAAAGTTCGACTTTAACAACTTAAGCGGGAAGTTCTTAACCTTTGTTAAGGTTGGGTCTAGGTCTAGACAGTAAAATCTGTCAGTACTGATCAGCAAATGACAGCGGTAGAATAAAGCATGTCTTTCTGAGTCTTAGTAGGAAGTCATAGACAATGGCCATGTTATCAGAAAGTCACTAGTGTAACAGGAGCAGGATACGTGTTCACCTGCATCTTCTGAAGGATAGGGCATCTGAAACTTAAATGTATGCCATTATTTATTCCATCCTGAATAACTCACTTCTAATTCTGCCTCAGATAACACTCCCTCTGAACTACTTGCCCAGTTTAACACACATTTTATAGAAAGCATTAAAGCGCTTAAGATTTTCCACCTAACAATTGTGTCATGCCTTTTCCAAAAACAGCAAACACCTGTTTTACCCCCCAAAAAATCATCCAGACCTCCTATACCAAATCACTACTTCTTACACTGAAACCCTTTTTTCCTTCATTAGATAATCTGCCAGAATACCTCAAGCTAGCTGCCACTTCTTCAACCTATCGTGTGTCTATCCTAATTAATAGCTCTATTAAGGAATTATAGTTTCCTTCTCTTTGGAAAAAAATTCTTTTATCATTCCCCTTCATAAAGAAGGAACCTCATTTGATATAATCAGTTTCGGACTTATTGCCGTATTACCTCCTTTATCAAAACTTCTGTAGAAGTGCATTCACAAAAAACTACTTGAACACACCCTTCAGGAAAGGCTGCTGACCTCCACACAGCACTACCACAGCCTTATCAACCTTCATAAATACTATTAATAAATCCAGAGACAAAGGCAAACTTGTTTCCTCGAATTCCTTGATCTATGTAAAGCTTTTGATCAAGTCTCTAACCAAACACTTCTCTGTCAACTGTCTTCTCTAGGGCTATCATAATCTACAGTACTATGGTTTAACAAATACTTAAACTGATAGATAATAGTCAGTTAAATGGCACTCCACCTCTCCTCCCTCCCTTCCTTCCTTCCTGTCAATTCTGACGTGCCACAGGGGTCCATTATCAGCCTCTACTCTTCAATATATTTCTTAACAATCTACATAAATCCTCTCAGCAAGCTTCCCTCATACAATATGCTGACAATTTTACTTTAATACGCATTTCAGATAACCTCATACATCTTCAAGGGAGTTACTCAAGAAGCCTTTAACTATATTGAAGGTTGGCAACAGGTCAATCACCTGATACTAAATCCCACCAAAAAAATAATAATTTGTCTTTTTTTCAAAATATAATTTCCATGAAAAAAAAAACTTCAAAATGTATTCCTTAAAGAATACCATGATTGAAGTTACTTCACATATAAAACTACTTGGCATGACAGTCGTTGACAATCTTAAATTTGATTTATGTATCCACAACAGCATCGAGAAAACCTTCAAAAACTAGGTACCCTTCATTGAGTAAAGAAATTCCTTACACATTCTGCCAAGGTAACCTAGCTACCACCTCTTATACTCTCTCCTACATGGAGCCTCTATCAAGACCAACCTACAAGCCTCACTTAGTTCTAAACTTGAACAATGCTACAACAAAGCTGACAGATTTGCTTGCAAAAACCTTTTTCAGATCCACCACTGTTTAGCACTAAAATCACTTAACTGTCTCAAACATCCTTACCAAAGTATCTTAAACCCAGCTCATCTTAATCCACAAAATCATATATACCCCATTTGCCTGCACAGCAATTTGCCTCATACTCCAGTTTTGTCTACCAATCTGCCCCCTTTAGTAAAATGATAAACAACTGCTTACCATCTACAAACCACAAAGGGCTGCTGGGGTCAGTCTCTATTCCAATAAGGTAGCTAGAACTTGGAATAAAATTCTTACAACAGTCAGATCTATCTCACACCTTCATCTTTTCAAACCATTACTAAAAGACTTCCTGTCTACCTCGTGGCATTGTCCCTGCTCCTCATCCGGGACATATCATCCTTCATCGCCTTCTTTTACCTTCCTTTAAAGCATTAAATCACTTAACCTGCCTATGCCCTTCTAGTACTTCACTTTATTGCAGTACTTCAACTTCTATACCTACTTCTAATATAGCAAATCCAAATTACTATTCAATCACTACTTCTCTATTAACACTTAAACTTGCTTATCCCTCTAATACCTCACTCTAATATATTTCTTAAATTACTCCTACCTGTCTTATACACCACCCTTCTATCCTTAAGTTCTGAATGCAATGCTGTTTTTTTTTTTATTTGTAAATATCAATACAAATTTTATTATACTGCCTGTCATGGTAAGTATACACTGTAACTAAAGTGTAAAATGTGTTGTTGTAAATATTGATTGTATCAAATTTGTTACCTTAGAGCTTTTCTCCCTGGGGCTTCGCTGAAAAAGGGCACCTGTGCCCAGTAAGACTTTCCTGGTAAACAAATGCCAATAGATAATAAAGAAATAAATGAATTAATGACTTCAGTCCTCATTAATTTGTATGAAAACTATGTACTTTATGAGGAACAGACCAAGCATATGAGGCAAAAATCGGACATTCTATGAAAATCTGGACAGTTGAGAGGCATGGAAGAAGAGTGTGAAGGTAAGAGGTGTGTTACACTGACTTTCTAACAGTGCTCACTAAGTGCTTTATGGCTTTGAAAGCCAGTAAAACACTTAG
Source organism: Protopterus annectens (assembly GCF_019279795.1). Lineage (NCBI taxonomy): Eukaryota > Metazoa > Chordata > Ceratodontiformes > Protopteridae > Protopterus > Protopterus annectens. The sequence continues at coordinate 442,491,846 of NC_056728.1, read as the reverse complement.
TGCTTTTTTTTTTCTTTTTGCTGTAACGTACATGGAGCAGATAAACCTCCATTTACTACAAAGAATTATGATTGGGTCACCATTCCTAACCTACTATTACATGTAATCAATTAATTGTAGCCCATAAGATCCTGTATTTACCTCAAAATACACCCATACTTACATCCCTAGTCATCCCCTATAATAACCTCAAGACCTTACGCTCAGCTAATAACCTACTTGTACAAATATCAAAATCCAACAACTTAGCTGGTGACACCTTGTTCTCCAATACAGTAGGTAAAGCCTGGAACATCCTCCCAAGCCAGCTAACCTCAATATCCTCTGTCAGCTTATTTAAAAGCAAGCTTAAACCCTACCTTAAATCACACTGGCTATGCCCCTGTGTTAACCCAGACTAAGTACCTAACTATTAACTAGACAACCACAATTCCTAGCCTATCATGATCTTGTGTTGTCTCACTAATTTTAGTGAGCTTAACCTTCCTTAGGATTTTTCTCATGTAAATAAGTATATACAGTGGAATGATCAAACACCTTCATATAGTATCACAACCTATGTGTTAAATAACACTAGAAATCCATCCTTGTTTGCTGTTCTTCTAAACTTTATCTATTGATCTCTAGTGTTTTTCTTTCTAGGTTTTTGTGAGACCTCAGTATCTCTTATCATAAATTACTAGGTGTATCTAATTTTGTAATATGTTATAAAGATTTGTACTACACCATTTCTAATACAAATGTATTAGTCTTATTCATCTATTCTTAGATACATTTTTCCTTTTTCCTACTGAAATATAAAATATATAATCTTAGGCTTGTACTATAATTGTTAAAACTTATGTACCAAATTATATTGTTATTGTCTTTGTCTTGACCTTTTATGTTGTTGTAATTTGTGGAGCTTTTCTCCCCGGGCCTCCACTGAAAATGGACATATATCCAGCTGGACTAGCCCGGTCAACAAATGTAAAATAAAATAAATAAATGTCCTTGACATGGATGCTGAGATTCATGAATTTCTAAACTTGAACAATGCTACAACAAAGTTGCCAGACTTGATTGCAAAAAAAAAAACCTTACCAGGTCCACCACTGTTTAGCACTAAAATTAGCTGCCTTGATGATGCACTTGAACTACTCCAGTTGCAACTGACAGTTGGCAAGACACCCTTCCAAGTTATAGCCAGCTATAGAACCCCACCATGACTCAGGACAGCCACTCCTCCTACCTGGACCTACTTGACTCCATCAAGGTACCCCCTAACACCCTGATCCTTGGTGACTTCAACTACTCCACCATAGACTTGGTGAGCTGTTCTTGCACTAATACACTCATCCAATGATTCCTTGACTTCATTAGTTCTAATGCACTAGACCAGCTTGTCTCATTCTCCACAAGGGGAGACAAAATTCTGGAGCTGGTTCTCACCAACATGAGTGACCGCTGCACCACTCCCATAGTAAGTTCTTCCCTGGTGAGATCAGATAATCGGTCTGTCTCATCAGTAGTTTCTATCCAGCCCAACCCCCAAACCGTAACCAGGCTAAAAATCTTCTCAAAAGCTGACTACAATCTCCTAAGGGAGGGTATCAGTAGCTTCACATCACCGTCCCCTCATAGGATGCAGACAACTATGCTGAACAGTATGTTAATGCAATATACAATCACCTGTACAGGTGCATGGACACAGCCATACCCAACAGAGCTAAAACCTGCTCCTCAAGAAAACACAAACCTGTCTGGTGGACATCCTCTATCAACAGGCTTTACAACAAAAGGAAGAAACTGTTTTCCAAGGGTTAAAAGGAACAAATTCCAAATTGGAATAACTCCCTCCTTAGCCCCAACAAACAAATTAGATCACTAGAGAAAACCTCCAAAGCCACTTATGAATCGAAACTAGCCTCCGAAACAAAGGGAAACCACAAAGCCTTCTTCAGTTATGTCAGGAACCCCCATGACAAAGCCCAGGTTTGTTCTGAATTAGTACTTAATGGTATAACTTACACTGATCCTGTTGACTTAACCAGCCTGCTAGCAGATAGGTTCAGCACAAACTTCACCCCCCTGTACCCCCCAGAGGCCCATTCATCATCCCCAATACTTGTCCTGCACCTCACATCTCAGTAAATCAAGTGTTAAAGGCCCTATCCGTGGCAAAGAACACAACTTCCATGGGATCTGATAGTATCCCAGGCTGTATTCTGCACCATCTCCAGCAAGAGCTAGTTTCACCACTGAGCACCCTATTTAACCACAGCCTGAGAACAGGCTTCATTCCAGCAGTGTGGAGAACTGCCACTGTCATCCCCTTGCACAAAGGTGGTGCCACTACTGACCCTGGAAACTATCGCCCCATTAGCTTGACAGGTTTGATCTGTAAAGCCATGAAGTGTATTATTATGGAACTCATAAACAAGGACTTAGGCAATTTCCGAGCACTTGATTCCACCCAGATCGGATTTGTCAAGGGCAGATCTAACCTGTTGAACCTGGTTGACTTCTTTGAGACTTTCACCAATGTCCTGGATGAGGGAAAGTCAGTACATACAGCTTACCTTGACTTGGCCAAAACCTTTGACACAATTCCCAACTGTGGCATAATGAAAAAGCTAAAACAACTTGGCGTAAATCCATATCTCATCAGGTGGGTGGCCAACTGGCTCATTGATAGGACTCACAAGGTCAAAATAGGCACCTCCACCTCTGACAGCAGACCTGTCATTAGTGATATTCCCCAGGGATTTGTCCTGGGACACCTACTGTTTGGCATCTACTTTTCAGAGGTCCAGTCAAAGACAAAAGGCCTCTGGCTCACCAAGTTTGCGGACAACTGTAAGTTCAGTGCCGTCATTGACTCCACAAATGATGTTAATATACTGCAAGAGGACCTCACAGCAACAAATGACTGGTGCCAAAGGCATGGCTTTAAGTTAAATGTGAAAAATGTATTATTATACCATTTGACAAAAGTACAGCCCCTACTGATTACCACATCAATGGCAACCCCCTAAGCACACAACCTGTAGTGAGAGACCTGGGTACACAGGTTGACAACAATCTCACATTTGACCATTGTGTAGCAGCAGTGGTCAGAAAAGCCTTTTACTTGGTTCATCTCATAAGTAAAGGGATTGCATCTAGAAAAAAAAGGAGGTTATTACCTCTATGTACTCTTCCCTCATTAGGCCAGTAATTGAGTACAACACCCCGTTTGGTATGTATCTCTCCAAACACCTGCAAAACTGTTACTTACTTACTGTTTGGCTTTTTGTAACAGTTTGTTTACTGTTTGGCTTTTTGTAACAGTTTGTTCCTGATTATCTTATTACATTGTTCTTCTGGATTGCTTGAGCAAGGTTTCCGTGGCTTTGTTCGTTTTCTTACACCTGTTCTATATGGACAGACTCAAATCACTATCATTGTACTTGGTATCTTACAAATTGCTCAGACGTGATCTGTGTTAGGCCTACAAAGCAATCGCGGACCCTGCCCCACAAGACGCTCCATATCTGTAAGTCTAACTCCTCACACATTACCCACTAAAAAAGCCTAAATCTAATATGTGACATCAACAAAACCCGCTGTAGAGACAGGTTTGTCTCCCAGAGGCTGCCCCATCTCTGGAATAGAGTTCCCATACACATCAAACAGAGATCCTCACTGATCCTCTTCAAGCACAACTTTGATAAGTGTATGGGCAACCACAAATTTATCCCAGGGGTTTGACCACTGTCCCTCATCGACAGGGGAGACAGGTACTGACTGAGGTTTCTTTTTTAAGGATAAACTCTTGGCTAGGATTGTAAGGGGCCCCATGGCCATTAGCCTAGTAACCTTCTATGATCCTATAAATGTCCTCACCAACCTCCTTACTCATTCAGACTTCGGGTTTTTCATGAATTTCTTGGCATCCATGTTTTGAACACATAATAAGTTAATTAGGACTGGTGACCTGCTCATAATCCTCTATACAGCAAACCAGTGTGGACTGCACAGCTATGGGCATTCTGCTCACATCATGCCAGATGACAGCATGATTGACAGACATGCTTACACTATTTATCCTGGGATGTTTATCATATTGATCACTGCTGCAGTGGCCTTAGCTATACTGGGTTATATCCTGGCAAAAATGTAACAGCTGGCCAGCTTCCAAAGCTTAAGGGCACCTTCCAGTTGCCTCAGATAACTAAAAGACAAGTTTGGTTGCCAAGCCCTTTAGAGCCTTAGCACTGTAGAAAAGTATGCTCCCCCTGTGGCTTTCAAGAATTTATGGTTGGCTTGTGCTGTTCCTCTGCTGGGCTGACAAATTCCATCTGGGTAAAGAGCCTTCCCGTTAATAATTTAGTTTATTACTGATACTTTCATTTTCAAGAAATGTATTTTAAAGGTAGGAGTTTCTGTTTTATCAGACTGTCATGATTTAATGTCATGATTTGTGCTTTTAAACAGAGTGCACTTTTTTCTTGTCAGTTTAAAAGTTGTTTACAGTAACTAAAAAAAAACTTTTTTTCGGTGGAGAAATTGTATTTGTTTTACTTTGTGGGGATGGTAAAGTGTTTTAAAGTGCTTTTTATTTTTTTTTTACAGACTAAGTGACTTTGAAGTGATTTGCTGGTATTTCTATATGCATCAGGCCATTTAGTGTGTCAAGTGACATGGTATACTTTCCAGTTTGCCTTTCCTTCCTTTTTTTTGAACCATTTTTCAATAAAAAGCTTACTATAGAGTAACATGAGCTACTTCCATAGACTTCAATGGGGCAACTCGCACATATGCCATGGTGCACCCATTAAAGTTTGTGTACGCAACAGACACTTTGCATATGCCTATTTTACTGAGGTTAATTTTACTTGTTTTTCCTCAGTGACATCAGTGCAAGTGAAAAACACAAAGTTTATAGATGATTTTAAATATGAAGATGAGAACCAAAATGTTTCATGATGGGGAGCATGCTGTTGTGGAATTTCTGCAGTGCATAGGTAGGTTTAGAAACACTGGTAAATCACTTTAAAGATTATTTGTTTTTACCAGCATTTGCTGTTTGTTTTCCCCTGGAAAGAGGCACCATTTTGGCCTTGATGGTGGAACAATATGGTCAGTCTTTATTCTAACCACAGAAAAAAGTTAAGCAAAAGCTTTTCCTATCACAGCCAGCTAGGAATTTGCTGCATTTGCGTGTGGGTGATGGTGCTGTGGCCATTTGTTGTACCACAGACCAGTCATCTTTTACCCCAGTTTCCTCTGGTGTGCCACCTGCGGCTACTATGGACTGGTGGTTAGCTACATCTTCTGCGACTGTTTGGATCTTCTCAGTGGGCAAGAGAGAGGCACTCTTGTTTGTCCTAGAAGGGGGAACAGGGAAGACTTCCCTGTTTTGTCAGTATATTGTACCCATCCATGGGGAAAGTGCTGCCACTAATGGCACTGTTGGTCTCATTTTTCCTGCCAAAAATACAGAAGACTAAACATGCATCTGCTCCTCCACAAATTTCTTTACACAGGAGTAGTTTACTAGTTTTGGCTGACGGTTTAATTCAGGGTGTTAATCCTTCTGTAAAGTGCTTTCTGGTAAAAACAATGTGGGATACCTCCTTTCCTGAAGAGATTCAAGATTTTGAATCTGGACAGGAGAATGAAGGGATAGATGCAGGGTTTTCTCCTCAGATTTCTGATTCAGACTCATAGGAAAGCTCAGTTTCTGACTCTCACTGTGGGGAGTTATCTTTCTCTGAGACTATTTCTAGAAGGTGTCAGTGTTTTCATTGGGAGAACACTGATGTTTCTCATTTCCTAAGAAAGTACTATGAGCTGTTACAGAAAGAATTTCCAGAACCTGCACATGTTCCTTCAGTCTGTCAGCTTTGGAAAATGTGTGTTTGTTTCCTTATAGCCAGCTGCTCCTAAAAGGGGAGATATGATATATAAAGTTTTTCAATCTTGTAAGTTTTTATGCACTCTTTCCAAACCTGATCCACAAGCTATAGCTGTAGTTAATCCTTCTGCTGCTAAACTATTAGTTAATTCCATTTCTACTATTTCTGATAAGGATAGGAATATTATTGATAAGAATGGAGAAAAGGTGTATGCTTCTGCAAATTTGATTTTCAGAATTTTGAATTGTCATGCTGATATGTTAAGGCTTATCCTGACTATTTGAGAAAGTATGAGTAATCTGCAGCTTCTTCTTGTGAGAAAAAGTTTGCTTTAAATCATTTAATTTATTGTAGTCAGATCACTACTATTTGTATACAATGTGTGTATGACTCCGGTGATACTTCTTCAAGGGCAATGGCCACTGGTACAGTTTTGAGGATGTTTGCATGGCTGCATTCTCATAACCTCCCAGATGATGGTAAAAATGAGATTTTAAATTCTCTTTTGGATAGATATTCAGTCTTTGGCCCCTCTGCTGCTGAAGATTTTTCAGCCATCTTTTTCCATATTTTCCAAGAGATTCTCTAACTCCTCATTCAATGCAGGTAAATGTATGTTTAAGAACAAATGGCAAGGGACTCCAGGAAGAATTCTGGAAACTCCCCAAACCAAGGACAGTCCAATAAGTCAGAATGAATACTTAAGAGACTTTGACCCCCCCCCTCCCGCTGGTAGCTTCTTATTCCAGAAAGTCTGAATCTCAACTTTTCTCTTTGCCAACAAATAGTTTTAGGCAAATTGGTTCTGAAGACCATTCATCAAAGTTACAGGTGGCAATGGGAGGGAACACCTCCTTCCGGGGGGGGGTGTGTAATTCCTCATCATACTGACCAGACTCTTTAATTTCTGTCTGTTCTTCATCATGTGCTGTCCCAGGGAGTGACAGAACCAATCCACCCCCTTCCTAGGTGGGAAAGGGATTTTATTTAGGGATATTTTTAGTGACAAATAAAGACATTGTTTGGAAACCATTCTGGATCTTTCTTTTATAAACATGTTTGTGATACTACCCAAATTCAAAATTATGTAATTTCACAACCTGTTACCTCTTCCAAGTTTCCTGTCAACACTAGGTTTAAAATATGCTTATCACATTCTTACTCATTGACTTCACGCGTTTCTTAAGGTTTTGTGTTTGGATCACATTTTCAGTTCTGTGCCTTACTCTTTGGACTATCCACTGCACCAAGAGTGTTCACAAAGTGTCTAGCTCCAGTTGAAGATCATTGCAGGCTACAGGGTATCCACAGTTTGTCATATTATCTTTGCAGAGTCTTTTTCAAAGTATCAGGAATCTCTCTGTCTCTCTGTCTCTTTCTCATAGGTTCATAGGTTCATAGGTTCATACTAGGCTATCTGCCCAAGGGCATTTATAAGCCTAGCCCATAGTTATGTGGCTTTCACCACCCCTTTAGTTTGAATAAAAACTATGCCTATCATTTTTCTGTGCCTCTGATCCAGAATGGTTTCCAAACAATTTCTTTATTTGTCACTAAAAATATCCCTCTCTCTCTCTGTCTCTCTCTCTCTTTCAGGTGAGAGATCTCTTACACAAGGTGGGATTCCAAGAGAACATTCAAAAGTCCTTCTTAACTCCTTTTCATAGGTTGTGTTTCTGAGATGTCAACTAAACACTATAGTTCAAAGAGCTTTTCTTCCACAAGAAAATGCTAGACCTTTTTTCCATGGGGTTTCCACTCAGATTTCAGTCACTGTGAGGGAATACCTCAAGATTTTGGGTCTCATAGTTCATATGATTCTCATGGTTTCCCCGACAAAACTCCATGTGACAAAGATACAGTGGTATTTGAAGTTTTCTTGGTCGCAGCACTAACATCCATTATCTTTCTCTTTGGTCCCAGAACTAACACCCACTATCTTTTCAGGTCTCAGTGTTGGAATTTATCAGAAGAGAAATCACTTGGTAGAGACAATTGGTATCCCTAAATCCAGATCTCCCCCTTCTTCCACCCTGTCCCAAAGCAGTATGTCACCACAGATGCTCCAGACTTTGCTTGAGGAGCATTTTCTGGAGGGATAAAAGTGCAAGGTATGTGAGACACCAAGGACCTATACAAGCACATAAATACAGAACATATTCTTGCCCTGATCAAGAAGCTGAACTCTCTGAATCATCTTTGGTCCATGGGAGCTCTTCACGTTGTTACAAATAATACCACAGTCATGTGGGACATCAACAATTTATTTTTATTTTATTTTACATTTGTTGACTGGGCTAGTCTAACTGGATACATGACCATTTTCATTAGAGGCCCGGGAAGAAAAGCTCCAAGACACATATAAAATACAATATAGAAAGTTGCAACAGTCCAAGCTTAAAAACAGCTATTGTTAATAAAAAAATACAATACTCATCATGAGCATAACACAAACAGTAAAAGGTAATGTACAAGAGATGTTACTATATACATATATACATATATTTAAATTGCAATAACATGGTATTTTGGTTCTTTAAGGATAAGTCTATAAAGGTGAAGAGTATTTATTAGTGTAAAGGAAGAAAGTTAGTCAGGGATAGTACAGGGGCATAACCAATGTGTATTGAGAAATAGTTTTAGATTCTGTTTAAAAAGTGTTAGTGAAGACAGTTACGAGTTCAGTGGGTAGTAGATTCCAGTGCTTTCCAACAGTATTAGAGAACAGAGAGTCTCCTGCCAAGTTATTGGATCTGCAAGTATTGATCAGCAGTTTGTTTGAGGAGCGTAAATTCTTAAGATTGTTGTAAGGGTTAATGAGGCTAGTGAGTACTGGAGTGTTGGTGGGTTGATACAGGGTCTTATGGGCTATAGCAAGCTGGTGAAATTGAAGTTGGTTTAGAAACTCTAGCCATCCTAGTTGCTTTAGATTAAGACAGTGATGAGTTACAAAAGGAGAGCCAGTGGCAATTCTAGCAATATTATTATAGGAGATTGCCAGTTTGTTGAGGTTGTTTTTAGAAAGATTAGTGTATATAGGTGAAGCATAGAGTAGAGTGTAGAGTAAGTGAGTTCTGGCTATAGCAGTCCTAGCTACTGGTGTAAGAAAGGGTTTGATTCTATAGAGGGACCCCAATTTTTTGTTGACTGATTTTATTGCTCTGTTTATATGAGTATCAAAGTTAAGGTTGCTATCTATTGTTATTCCTAAGAGTTTGGTGGTTGGGTCGGGAGATATGAGAGTGCCATTATTAGATATGAGTGCAAAATTTATTGGGGTGGACTTTCGGGTTGGAGTGAAAAGTAAAAGTTTAATTTTTGGGGGGTTTAGGAGGAGGCAGCGGTTTAAAAAACATTGTTCTACTGTACTGAATGTTTTTTGGGTAAGGGACTGTAGTTCAGTTGGAGAAGTGGCTGAACAAATTATTGTAGCGTCATCTGCGTATTGAATACAGGTGGCATGTGGAATTGCTGAGTGAAGGTCATTAATAAAAATGGAAAATAGGAGTGGGCCTAATATGGAGCCCTGAGGAACACCAAGGGAATGGGAAGGTGATTAGATAGTTTATTGTGCCATAGTATAGCCTGCTGTCTATTGTCTAAGTATGATTTGAACCAATTTATGGCTAGAGGTTTGAGTGAAATGGAATTCAGTATATTTAAAAGGAGCTGGTGATTAACCATATCAAAAGCTTTAGATAAATCAATGAAGACTGCAGAGGAAAGAATATTTTTGTTACATTTTTTGTTAATGCAGTCTGTGAAGGATAGCAGGGCAGTGGTGGTATTGTGGAAAGGTCTAAATCCATGTTGACAGTTGGCAAGTAAGTTATTTTGGAGTAGGTGGTTAAGTAGTTGCTTATGGATGCATTTCTCCATTATTTTTGCTAGAGGAGATAGTAGAGCTATAGGACGAAAGTTAGAAAAGTCATTGGAGTTCCCACCTTTATGTAGTGGGATGATATGGGAAATTTTCCAGATAGATGGGATAGTTCCTTCACTTATGGTTCTGTTAACCAGAATGGAAATGGGATAGGCTATGGCTTTAGCTTCTTTTTGCAGGTCTTCTACCCGAAGTTGGTCAGCTGAGGGGGTGGTCGGTTTTAGTTTTTGGAGAAGGGAGCAAATAAAGGAAGTAGACACTGGGGTTGTAACTGAAATGATGGGGGTGGGCTTGTAGTAGAAGTAGGCAAATTTGAGGTATCTGGAGATAGATGGCTAGCAAGTGTTTGGATGGCATCTGTAAAGAAAGAATGAAAGGCATTAGCAGTATGCGTGGGATTCTCAGGGTTAGAGCCTTGTGGGTTAGGTGTGATAGATTGACCTGGGTATAGTAGTTTGTTAATGCTAGTCCAAAACTTTTGTGGTTTCTTTTGGTAGGTTTGCTGTAGTTGGAAGTAAAGGTTTTTTTTGTCTAAGAGGATGGCTTCTTTTGTATTATTTCTAAGTTGTCTAAAGGTTTGGTGATCTGTAGGATTCTTAGTAGTACACCATTTTGCCCAGGATTTGTTTCTAAGAAGGATTTTTTCCTAGTAGTGTTTGAGAGCCAATGGGCAGGTTTAGCTTTATTTCTAACAGAGCGAGTTGGGGCGTGGTGGTCCAGGATGGCTAAGAATGTGGAATTAAAGTATTCTACTGCTTCATTTAGTGAGAGGGATTTTAGTGTTGACCAATTACATTGCTTGAGTTCTGTCTGGAAAAGTTCAGGGTTAAATTGCTTTTTGGTGCGTACTGTCCTGAAAGTGTTTGGGTAAGTTAGATTGGTTTTATGTTTGATAATATAAGTTAGTGAGTGGTCACTTAGGTCATCTGGGAGGGTTCCTACTTTGTATGTTTGATGAGGAGTATTAGTAAGAATCCAGTCTAAGGTACTTTTTTTGTTACTGGGTTTATTAATTCTGGTAGGGGAGTTAATGGTTTGTGAGAAGCCATATAGGTTAATATGGGTGGTAGGGTGTACATTATGACAGGACTTCCAGTCGATACTAAAGTCTCCTAGGGCTATAGTTTCTTGTGGGAGATTAATAGAAAGTCAGTTAAGGATATTTTCAAGGGTATTAATGTTATTTCCTGGAGGAAGATAAATACAGATAATATATATGGATTTACATGAGTTGACCTGAAATTTAGAAATGAGTATTTCAACACTATTGTCTGAAGGTGGTCTAAGGTTTACAGTGCTAACTTGTAGCTCTGCTTTATAAAGGATTGTTACCCCGCCTCCCTTTTTGGCTGTGCGGTCTAGTCTAAGGATATTGTAACCAGGAGGGGTGACTTCATTGTCTTTCACTGTAGGTTTTAGCCACGTTTCAGATAAACATAGGATGTCAAATAGGTTGACATCTAGGAGGGCATATAGGTGGGCAATTTTATTGTTAATGCTGCATATATTGAGATGTGCTATAGAGAGTGAGTTAGAAGGTTTGGTAGGGGCTTGGGTACTAGTGTTGTTAGGGTTGCACTTTTCAGTGGCAGGGGTATTGTTTGGGTTGGGGTTAGGATGAATGTCCCCGTCTAGTAAGGAGTGGAGGTATATTCTATTTTTAGGGTAGTGAAGCTTACAATAATAGTCAAGTAATTTTCTAATATTTAGATTGGTATACTTAATGTGTGCTAGTCTATGATATTTGGCTAGTAGGTAGCAGGGTTTGGATGTGATGTTTTTGAAGTTTTGAGAGATAGCTAATAGCGGTGTTGAAGTGAGTTTGGAGAGGAAGAGAAGGGTGGGGTATAATGGTTGTTCCCAGGAGGTTAGCAAATAGGCAATAGTTAAAGGAGGAAAGAGTGAGACCAAGAGTAATAGTTGTATTTGGCGTGGGATGGGTGATATAGTCATTGTATTGGATTGAAAAGTGGAAGAAGAATGGGAGGTAAGGTAGTGTGAACAGGTAAGGAGGTATATCAACAGGTGAGGTGATGTAACAAGGAGGGATGGGAGGTAAGGTAATAACAGGTGTGATGTGACAAGGAGGGTTGGGAGTGCTAATGAGGTGATCTGCTAGATTGGAGCAGATGTGATTGGGGTGTGGTTTTTGAGGAATAAATGTAGGAGCAGTGGGGGGGGGGGTGGAATTTGGGGGCAGGGTAGGGGAGCGGAGTGAGCCTGCAGGGCAAACGGAGCTGGTAGAGACAAGAACCAGAGAGAGAGAAGACTGTCGAGGATGACAATCAGTGAAGTGTGAAAGTCTGCAGGTAAGTCTGAAAGTAAGAGATATAGAAGACTTTTAAGAGGCTAGCAAGAATAGACTTGGGATGTTAGAGGAGTAATATGTGATTAAGGTATACTGGCACAATAATGAGAGAGTGAAACAATAATCAGAAGAAAACTGGGAACTGAGTTAGGGAGATATGGTAAAGAATAGGTAAAGAAATTACAAGACAGAAAGATTATAGTATAGCACCACCTAGTGGTCAGTCACTTTATTGCAGCAAAAACGTCCCCTAAAGGGGGATATCAGGTTAAGGGAGAGGGGGGAGATATCCTGGTTTGCAACAAGGAGGGTATAAACGGGGAAGTAAGGGTTAATTAAAATGCTAGAGGGGGGGGTTGGCTGCTGGCTAACCTGGCTGGGAAGCTTGCCTAACCTAGCAGTAGCATTATATTAATGTTATTGTTACAATTGGTAGTAGCAGTTACAACACACACTTTCACTGTCTTTCTTTCAAGGAAAAGTCACTCAGGGAGCTGGTAGGTTAATTCTGTAATCTGGACTATTTTCTTAGGTGTCCAGCAGGGCACATTCAGGTGGGCTAGTGCAGGGACTTGCAGGAACACAAGGTTTCACCATCTTTCTTTCAAGGAAAGTCTCTCAGGGAGCTGGCAGGTTAATTCTATAATCTGGACTATTTTCTTAGGCATCCAGCAGGGCACATTCAGGTGGGCTAGTGCAGGGACATGCAGGAACACAAGGTTTCACTGTCTTTCTTTCAAGGAAAAGTCTCTCAAGGGAGCTGGTAGGTTAATTCTGTAATCTGGACTATTTTCTTAGGCATCCAGCAGGCCATATTCAGGTGGGCTAGTGCAGGGACGTTCAGGAACACAAGTAAGAAAAAAACAGGTTGCGCTTTCTTTGCAGACTAGCCATGTTAGCATATAGCTTCACAGCACAGCCTCACTCTACAGACATCCTAATTGTATGTCAGACAATTTGAGCAGGACAAGGGCAGAGCCTCACCCATGGAACCTAGATTGGGTGTCTTCCAAGATTTGATTCATCTGCAGGTAGCTCCTCAAGCAGACCTCTTTGCCTCTGCTTTGAGCAATCTGCTGGCAAAATTCTGCTCCAGGACTCCATGCAAGAAGGCCTGGAAGACATATCTTTTCTTTTCATTGGACAGGAATGTTCCTGCATGCTTTTCCACTCTTTCCACTAATATCCAGGGTACTTCTGAAGATGCAGAAAGAATCCCCAAGGTCATTGTAGTGTCTCCCTTCTGGCCTAGGCAGATGTGGTTTTCTCTTCTTTTCAAAATGGTTAGGGGCAATTACCACAAACTTCTTACAGACTGGATCTACTCACACAAGGACAGGGTGTTTGATGCATCCTGACACCTATCAACTTCAATTGACTGCCTAGATGATAGGGTCTTAATTCCTTTTAGTCACCTATTTACCAAGGATGTGCAGCGGGTAGTAATGGAAGCAATAAAGCCTACAACTAGAAAATCATATATTAGCAAATCAAAAATGTTTTATTGGTGTCAACAACATAACTAGCACCCATTTAGGGCTAGTTGTTCTCTGATTTTACAATATTTGTGTGAGTTACTATCCTTTGGTCTTTCTTACTCCTCTGTCAAGGTTAATTTATCAGCCATTTCAGCATGTTTGCCCATGGATCCTCCTCTTTCAATGCATTCTCAATATGTTTTTAAAAGGGGGTTTGCAGAAGAGGCTTCAAAGAAAACTGGTGTCTCCTCCTTGGGATCTTAATTTTGTGTTAGAGAAGCTAACTCTTGATCCATTTGAACCAGCTAAGCTGGCTGACTTGAGGTTCTTAACATGGAAAACAGTTTTACTGATTGCTCTGTCCTTTGTAAGAAGAGTATCTGAGTTGCTAGCTCTTATGGTGAGTCAGCCCTCTCTTATTTTCCAAAGGGACATATCTCTTTGAGATTTAATCCTTCTTTTATACCTAAAGTGGTATCCAAGTTTACTTTAAGCCAAACTATCCATCTCCCCATTTTCTTTCTTGAACTCAAAAATGAGGGAGAAAGGATACTCCATATCTTGGATGTCCACGAACAACTCAAGTGCTATATTGACTGGTCTAAATCTTTCAGATCTCTGAATCAATTGTTCATTTCTTGTGAAGGTAAGGAAAATGAGACATCCTGTGTCAAAACAGACTATTTCCAAATGGTTGTCTAAGGATATTACTTTTTGTTATACTCATTGCATCAAAACTATTCCAGGGAGGGTCAGTGCCCACTCCACCAGAGCCTTGGCTCCATATATGGCTTTTTGGAAAGAGTTGTATTGTACAACTGGGATAGAAGTTGCAACATGCTCCTCTGCACATAGCTTTACAAAGCACTATAAGCTTGGTTCCTTCTCCAGGTTTAGATCAGGCTTTGCAAGGATCATTCTCCAGGGGCTCCTGGACTCTTCTCCTTCCACTGCCTAAATGTTGTAAGCTAGAGTAATCTATCCATATATCTAAGGCTACTGTAGCAGTGATCAGTATGAGGAAGTATAGTAAAGTTGTATAAGTAAACCTACCGTTACACTAGATGTTTGCATGACCGCTGCTGCAGTAACCACTCCCTCCATCACCCTTCCTTTTTATGTATTGCTTATGCCAGGGTGTAGTTATTTATTTTTTGTTCTTCCTTGCATTGTCCTTTCAAGGCATAGCTTCCCTGTGTCTGTTGACAGAAAAACTCTGAAGGACTTGACATTCAAACTTGCCTTTTAATAAGCTCAACTCAAGCTGCCTGACAGTTTGGGTGCATGAAAGGTGCAGTGAAGCTTTGGAAGTTGGTGGCTATTATATCCTTGGCAGAATATAATCCCATATAACTAAGGCTACTTCAGTAGTGATCGTTTGAACATCTACTGTCATGGTAAATTTACTTACACAACTGTGCTTTTATACATTCTTTTAGTTAATAGATTACCTTGCAAACTGAGTTTTAAGGTTTTGTATTTCCCAGACATGTGTATATAGGTTGTTCCGATATCAGAATCTGTCAGTAATTTAGATGGCAGAAAAATCTCTCAACTGTCACTGATTTCAAGGGTCATCACCACCTTTGACACAAATTTTAGCTCTGTCCCTCTTTATCTCTCCCAATAGTTTAAAGAAAAGGTAGTAAATTACACAGTTAATAAATACTGACAATAGTTAAGAGTTCTAGACTACTTTTTTACTTCAGAATATGTATATTAATTCACATTGTCTTATTCTGTCAATGTGTCAAGTTAATAGTACTAATATTTTAAGTGTCCATGATTATTTCTGGATTTGTTCTTGATTCGGTTGAGATTTGTTCTGATTCATTGAGAGCTATGGGCAGAATATTACATTTCATTGTTACAGAAGTCAGCTCTGCAGTCAGAAACATTTCTCCTAGAGACTAATATCAAAGTGTAGCAGCTGTCTGATACAAGGTTGAATCAGAAGGGCATCTGACCTTTAGTTGCATTGTTATGGATAAAAGGATCAAATTCAATTTCAAACCTTGAAATACTGAAATTGTCAAATTTCAATATCTGAAGATGACAATATCGTAACTCAAAGCTCGAACCATTGAATTTATCCCAGGGCAAGTAAACACTTTCCCAAAAGTACAAACAAAATAGCATACCATTGTAAACCCACCTAGGTGAGGGGCTGAGCACCTCACACCCCCACAACTATATATATCAACTCTGGGATCACACTGCAGTGAGGAAAAGGGCATATCTCCCCACAATGGGCAACTGTTTACTTGTCCTGGGATAAATTCTGTGGTTCAAGCTTTTCACCTTCGATATTGTCGCCTTGAGATACTGAAATTCGACAATTTCAGTATTTCAAGGTTTGACAATTAATACAAAAAAATCTGAGAAGATGGTGATTGGCAAGCCACTTGCATTTAGCATAGTTAATTGTCCCTTTTGCTGTTTTTCATTGACTAAGTTTAAAATTTCATAGCATTTCTTGACTGAAAGGGTTTTCTGGGGATGGTTCTACAATAAAGTTAACTATGATGTTGGCAGAAAATTTGCATGTCTGTCAATCTCTATGTCATCCATGTGACATGAGCTGGGAATTCCCGCACCTGGTCAGTCCCACGGGTACTATAAATAAATGATGCTGATACTGTAATTACTAAGTGTAGCAATTTCAGTGATCAGTGCTAATTTTGCATTTATTTCTTGAACTACTATATCTGTCTTTCTTGCATCTATTTTTTGACCTGTTGGTGATGGGTGATCCCATGTTATATAAACTTCATCATTGTCTGTAATGCTTTGTAGTTTATGTTTCCAATGCTTCTCAGCTATTTCTGTATTGTAGTATTTGCACTACACCCATTGCAACAGTCTTGCCACATTATCTTGTCTTTCAGTGTACTGACTCTCAGCCATGAGTGTATCACACCAAGCAAGGGATGTGCAACTGTTTCCAGTACATACCTCTCAGCCTTTAGTACAAGAAATTTGGACAAACCCAAAAATAATGGTGTGACAAAGACCCAAAATCATGCATGCATTTTACAAAAGATATGAAGTCAAATTCAAATTTATGTCATTATTTACGTATTTCAGTCCTTAAAGATTTGCTAAAAAAAATGACAAATTTTTATGAGGAATATATCAAAAATAGGAAGCAAAAATCTGGACATTTGAGAGATATATTCCAGTTCTGTTCTACAGAACATAGATTTGTCTGTTTCTCTCACTTGTTCCATCTTGGGCAGCCATTATTAGGTTTTCATCTTTTGCTTTCACTTCCCCTCTCTTTAGCCATTCCTGCATCAAGTCTTAGTCATAATGAGGTCGTTCCAGAAGATCTCTATACTTGCCACTATATTTGTGGTCTTTCCCATTTTTTCCCCTTCTCATCTGAGCCTTTTATTTATACTCCTTCTTCTGTTTTTGGCACTCTCAGTTGCTGTACAATTTTTGTCTAGTTGTGGTTTAATTTCCATTCCTGCTTTGTTCCCAAAATGCTTCTGCAAAACTAAGCAAAGATGTCATCTTAGAGATCTTCTTTTCATGTTTAAAATTTTTCACCATGTTTGCATTTGAGGAGGTAAGCAAATATTTATACAACCCTACAAATCATACCTCTCAACTGTACATATTTTCACAGAATTTCCAGATTTTTACCTTATATTTTTGGTCTGTTTTTCATAAAACTGTGGTTTTCTGGCAAACTAATGACAAATCATAAAATACTGCAGTTAGAAAATAATGACAGATGTTTGAGCTTCAGACGTCTTACCCTTCAGAAAATTTATGCTAATGTAAAACCTGTTATTCTATCAACTTTCTAAGTTTGTTAGAGCAATATTAAAAAAAAATGTCTCTATTTTTGGACCTTTGTCCCACTTTTATTTATGGCTTTGTCCAGATTTCTTGCTCTAAAATGTTGAGAGGTATGCTATAAATGCAGATCTGTACATGTTGTCAGTTTCAAGAAGGCTCATACCTCCTTTAGAATGTGGGATGTATAATCTTGGTATGCACTGTTTTTTATATACCATTTGAAATCATGAAATATTTTTCTTGTCTAACTGCTTTTTGTGACCAGTCAGTCACACCAGTAAGAACATGTAGCCTAGTAATAATCTATGAACTTATGAAACCATGAATCTAAGGAAAAGGGGAAATGAAAATTTTAGAGTGCTTTCTGTAAATGTAAATAGTATTAAGACTATAGTAAGAAGTATAGGAATTTTAGAGTGGTGTAATACATGTGATGTACCTGTAATTATATTAGAAGACACAAGATTTTTATCAAATGAAAGATTACAAACAGAGAAACTATGGGAAGGAAAGATAATCTGGAATTTGGGAAATTAAAGATGTTCTGGAATAGCCATATTGTATAGAAGTGCAGTAAAGATATTAGATATAACTTGAGCAAAAATGGGAACATTAACCAATGTAGATTTAAAACAGAAAGAACAACCCCGGGATTCAGCAAGCTCTGCATGGTGTGCAGGAATAGTGCAAGAGCTGCTGAAGGTAATATGGCTGCCGAGAGATCCATGAACAACTTCCCAGGACGTGGATGAGCACTCCTGCACTATTCCTGCACGGACACATGTATGCTAATTACCCCATTTGCAGGTGAAAACCATGCAAATGAGGTGAATTACTGATCCAGGAAGCTGGCAGCCATCCGTGCAGGATTAGTGTAGCCTGCAGAAATGTACTTGGTAAGTAACCGAGTACATTTCTGCAAACTACAAAACGGAGCCATGACAGCTCCAAATAAAGGGTGTATATCATGTGGAAGGCATGCCAATGGCCAAATATATGGCCACTGGCATGGAAAAGAGTTTCAAAATAACAAAAAATAACTTTTATTTTTTTCTGGCTGATTTCAGCCGTTTAAACGTAGGGCAGCTGCGCACAAACGGGATCGGCACGAAAATAAAACTAAAACCTTGAAAAAAGCTTTTGATGCAAAATCACAATTTTGCCATTATAGTCATTGGCAGGCAGAAGACAACAAGGCCACTGAATAGTGGTTGCTAAGGGGGAAGGCTCAGTGTCAGACTTGCAACTAGGCATTAGCAGTCAGTTCTATGCAAATGAGGGGAATGATACTGAATCACAGATTTCCCCTCGTGGCTAGCCTGCACCCAACCGTATAGGTGCAGGAAAACCATGGTGCAAGCCTAAGAGTTAGCTGACATCATAGAGGGGTGTGTCAGGCATACTGTAAGCTTATTGGAGCTCTATGGCTCGGGTTTGCCTTTAGCTTAGCAGAGCTAAGGAAGGGGGTGTGTCTGAAGCTGCCTAGCAGTCTTTACATTGCTTAAATAGGTGTGCATGCCACACACCGGTTTTTAAAAAAAAAAAAAAATGAAACCAGGAAATAGCAGCTCCGTTCACACCTGAGCACTGGGTTTGCGCAGCGCGCCTCGGGGCTTAAACAGGAAGGCAATGGGAAGGAAAAACAGCAGTAGGAAGGTAATCAAGGAGAACTAGCATAGCTGGCAGGTGAAATGTATCAGAATCAGCGAATTACACAGGCAGCAGCCCAGCCCAGCACACTACTATAAACTATGCAAACACCTTTCCCTCTGGTTTTTCCCACAAACTCTACACCACCAGTGTACACAAACGGGGACATTTTACCTAACAAAAGCAACACAATGATAGGGGCTGCTTTCGCTTTCATAAATCAACATGTGGAGGAGGCCGAGGGTGGTGAGGATGAGAATGCTGATGACCAACCCACAGTGAGGAGAAGGAGAAGAGTGTACAGACCCAGGGCAACCTACTAGGGGCTACATGAGCTGGAGATAGTGGAGCATTGTAGGGTGGACAGGGACCTCCTACAGCAAATTGTTGAGCTGTGCCAGCCACGCCTCACACACAGAACCAACAGAAGGGAACCCATCCCAGTGGATACTAAGGTATGTGTAGGCTTAAGAATACTAGCCACAGGTACCTTCCAAAGGCCAACTGGGGATATCATGGGAATCTCACAGGCATCAGCATCCAGGGTACTCCATCAGTTCCTGGATGCCATGTCAGCACATGCCGGTGAACATATATATTTCCTCAACACCCATGAGGCGTTGACCAGTAATATGCATGTCTTCCACCAAATAGCAGAATACCCTGAGGTAGTGGGTGCTGTAGACTGCACGCACATACACATCAAAGCACCACCTGGCAAGCGGGGTACAATCTGCATAAACCACAAGGGCTTCCCCTCCATCAACTGCCAGGTCATGTACGATGCCCAGGGCATTATAATGAATGTGTGTGCTGGCAGCCCTGGAAGCTATCACGACTCCCACATCTGGCATATGATGCAGCTGTACCAGATATTTGCCATTGAGGACATCCCATATGGTCACCTAGTGGGGGATGCTGGTTACGTATTGGAGCCATGGCTGATGACACCCATCAGAAATGCACACGCACCCAAACAAAAACTCCATAATGAGGCACATGCACAGACCAGAATCATAATAGAGCATGTGTTTGGGATGCTAAAGTCATGGTTCTGGTGCCTGGACATATCCGGTGGAGCCTTGCAATACTCACCAGCTACATGTACCCAAATTGTCATTGTATGTGCCATGCTACACAATATGATCCTGCGGAAACAGCTGCAGCAGGAACAGCATTGGGCAGGGCCACACAGCCCCCCACCATTGCCAAGGCCAGCACAGGCACAGAGTGACTTGGAGGAGGAACAACCTGAGCCTGCTCCAGTAGGCAGAAGGAGGTGTGCCCAGTATGCCCAGGCCTTGGCAAAGAGGCAACACATAGCACATACACTGACATGGTAGGAACCCAGGGAATGACACCTCACTCTGACTTGCACATACAGTAAAAGGGATGCCAAACATGACACTACCTATGCTTAACCATGTATAGGGAGTGTACTATGTGCATCCGACATAGTCAGCCCTCCAGCACCATCCTCAGTACTGGCACAACCACAAGGTAAGTCACGCTCACTATCAATTGCTGAATGTAGTAGTATGTTCTGCTACCTGTATCTGTGTTACGGATGTGAGCATGTTAGGGAATCGGGTGGCTGAATGGGATGGCAGCAGATAGTAGACACCTATATCAGCAGCATGAAATCCTTAACAAATAGTGGTGTCAACATAGTAGGCAGTACTAGACAAGGAGACAAAACCCACTGCAGGACATGTGGTGGGCCAAATGTGTGTCCATAGGACACATGCATGCATGTCTGTGAGGCTCACATACCCAACAACAGTCTCAGCCAGCAGGACTGGTGTAGACAAACACAAAGAAAGGCTGTGACAAGGCCTCTGCTTGATGGCTAGAGAGAACAGCCCCCCTCCAGACCTACACAGACAGACTACAACAGGCCAGGCAGTGGGATGTTAGTTCTGAAGGATAAGAAGTCTGAAACTGAAATGTAGGTCAATAAAACCTAAGAACTGTAATACACTGATATGCTTCTAGTCTGCATGATAGCTCAGAATACAGAATGAAATTAATTACCTGAAATACCAGTATAGTCATAGCAAATGTTTAAAGTTGTGAGGTGTGCCCCCCCCCCCACAATCCTATGTAGAAATGTAGTAACATGTACGTGTAGGTATAATAACATTGGAGCACATATTACCTGAGCTGGCCAAAGTAGCAGGATAGATTGTAGCATGTGTACAATATGCAGGGCTCTGTGTGTTAGGTTGTTGTGTGTTGTATATTGTGTGAAAGTGGTCAGCATGTAGGCATGGAGGGTTGTGTCCTGATGGCCAGTGGCAAGTACTGTTGATGACAGGGCCAAGTTCTCACAACTGCAGTGCCAAACACAATGCATCCCAGCAAGACACAATCCAGCAGTAATCCATACTAATTGTTCAGATGTATTATCTGTCACCATCTGAAAGATGGACGTGTCACGAATGTGGGCCCAGACATACAAACAGTACACAGGTGGAAGTACCCTAGACAGAGACTGTATAAAATGTTACTGTCAAATGGACACACCTTTGGAATTGTACATACAGGTTGGCAGCTCATTAGTTGGCTGTGTAGTATGGAATACTGTAGTCTGGCTAAACACTGGCAGACCACAAAAGGCACAGGTATGAAATACTGAGAAACTGCTGATGTCCCTGCACAAGCCAGCATAAGTGGAATGCCCCACGTATATCTGTGTGTCAGCTGCAAGTAGCTTCCATAGCACACATGCACCCAGCTCACCCCACCATCAGCCATAGGTACCTCACAGGTCTTATCCCTGCTGTTGGGAATGAGTACAATATGACCTCCACCTCTGTATGGGAATAGCCACAGAATGCAGCATGCTGAAGAGGTGTCCCATGCAGGTGTGTCCCTAGCTGTAAGCAGCACCCTGCCAGCATCCACACCAATGGATCAAGAAGGACAGAAACTATTGACATTAACACCTTCCACACCTACCCTGTCACCCCAGGGGAATATAGCGGCTTGCAACCTGGGACTGTAAGAATGACACAATGTACCAGCCTGCTACAGATGGCCTGCATCACTACCAAATGTCCTAAAGTCCTCTGTCAAAGGCCTGTGTCTCACTTGTACTGCCAATGTATGTTATCTCATGGACTCACAAATAACAACATAATGCAGTGCACAGAACACAAATGCAAGGCCATGTCAACAAATCCCAGTAGCATGTCCACCATGTCCTACTGCATGAACTGTGGAGCAACCCCTAAATACTGCTGGGATGAAGTGATAACTCCATGGTGCTGGCTGCAATAAAGCCTGTCCCTCCTGCTGTATCCCTTCTCAGAAGAACTAGAATCAACCTGATGAAGTCTCTGGAAGGAAGATGAAAGCACATAATCCAATTCTCTGATGTGTTTTTACATTTTGGTTTTATACTTTGTGTTGTGTCTTTATGCAATAAATTGGCCTTTTACTCTGAACTTCTAAGGTGGCGTTTATTTGTGGATGTTTTGGATCAACTAGTTCTTCTGAGAAGGGGAACAGCAGGAGGAACAGCCTTTATTGGAGCCAGCACTGTGGAGTAATTGTTTTGTGAAGCTGTGTATTGTGGTTACTAGATGAAGTGATAACTATAGGGATACTTATCAGATAATGTTTGCATAATGTTCAGAAGAAGATAGAATAACGGGGGGGGGGGGTAGAAGCATAGACGCCATGGAGTATGTGAAGTCTGAAACTCAGATGTGTGTGCATACTATCCCTGCCTGCAAATACAGGAATGGATGGCCACAAACCTGCTTGTAAGCCACAATGTGAAGGGGTAATGACCAGAAATATGAGCTCTGCCTCTGGGTAACCTGTGTGAACCTATACAGCTGTGAGGTGTGGCCACAGCAGTATATGGCCATACTGTCACATTGATGGATGTACAAGCATGGGATCCTCAGCCACTACACTACCAATGTGCTGAACCATTTACACAGACCCATCAGGAAGTGTCTGCAGCTCCCCCTCCAGAATGGCATGAGTGTGCAAGAAAATGTAGGCTACAGGCCACAATACTGGACACAGCTTCATTCATCTTGTGTTCCCCAGGAAATTACTGCAAGCAAATATGTATACCTATCAGTAGTTGATGACATAAAACATCACAGTCTAAAACAGTACACATGTCTGAATATCTCTGCTAACACCAAAACCATGTAGCAGAAGCAGCACAAACACAATTAGTTACAGTATCCCACTATTCTTTGCCCATTGTGACCCCATACTGTCAACTGATCTACAAATATCCTACAGAAATAGGTTGCTAGCTATAGGTGTAGAACACAAATGCCTGCACTGGAGTATAACCTACCTGGAATGGATTCACACATCCAGTACAGAAGGTCATACTGGGCATTCTCCCACACTTAGAGAAATGAAGCCCGTGTATGACAACAAAATACTGAAAGGTCATACTGGGCATGCTCCCAGACTTACAGAAATGAAGCCCATGTCTGGCAACAACAGTGGACTATACATAACTGTCAGTCGCAGATGTTTGTGCACAGACTCCACGTTGCACACCAGTCATGCTTTGCACACACATCGGATAGGAATACACACATATATCCAAGGACAACACACTATAATAGGCCAAACATACACATACATAGATGTGTGGAAGAGAGTGACAGTGGCAAAGAGCTTCCCATCATGAGGCCTGTCCCACCCAGCACACATCCAATTGGCCAATATCACATGATGTGCAAATGTCTATCACTGTAGAGATTTGCTTCTGGTATCCCTCAGCACTATAGTGTCTGTGGTGCTTGTGATAACTGTGTAACATGACTGTACAAGTCATTATTCATCTAGCAGTTGTATACATGTTCCTGTTAAATGTAAATCTGTGTGTGACTGAGTGTTGTGTGTGTGCTTCCAGATGAATGGTTTTTGGCCCATTCACACACACTGCACTCCCCATTGCCCTACTTTGGCAAGCCTGCTGATGTCATTCACCTTGAAATACACCTTTGGGGAAGGAGTAGCCCTATAACCTCTGTAGCGTGTGTTATAACTGTGTAACGCTATAGTGTGATGTATTAGTTAGGAGTTCTAATCCCAGACATGGCAACTGTGAGATTGTGTGTGTGTGTGTGTGTGTGTGTGTGTGTGTGTGTGTGTGTGTGTGTGTGTGTGTGTGTGTGTGTGTGTGTGTGTTTGTGTAGGGATCAATGCTTTTGAGGCCATTCACAGTCAATACACTTTCCATTGCCCTACTTTGACAAGCCTGCTGATGTTATTCACCTTGAAATACACCTTTGCAGAATGGCTAGCCCTATAAGCTCTATGGTGTGTGCTATAACTGCATAATGCTATAGTGTGATGTACTAGTTAAGTAGGAGTTCTACTCCCAGACATGGCAACTATGAAACTCTGTGTGTTTGTCTGTGTAGGGATCAATGCTTTTGAGGCCATTCACAGTCAATACACTTTCCATTACCCTACTTTGGCAAGCCTGCTTATGTCATTCACCTTGAAATCACCTTTGGGGAAGGAGTAGCCCTATAAGCTCTGTGGTGTGTGCTATACCATCATAATGCTATAGTGTGATGTACTAGTTAGGTAGGAGTTCTAATCCCAGACATGACAACTGTGAAACTCTGTGTGTGTGTGTGTGTGTGTGTGTGTGTGTGTGTGTGTGTGTGTGTGTGTGTGTGTGTGTGTGTGTGTGTGTGTGTGTGTGTGTGTGTGTGTGTGTGTGTGTGTGTGTGTGTGTGTGTGTGTGTGTGTGTGTAGGAGTCAATGCTTTTGAGGCCATTCACAGTCAATACACTTTCCATTGCCCTACTTTGGCAAGCCTGCTAATGTCATTCACCTTGAAATACACCTTTGGGGAAGGAGTAGCCCTACAATGTCCATGGTGCATGCTATAACTGCGTAATGCTATAGTGTGATGTACTAGCTAGGTAGGAGTTCTCATTCTAGACGTGGCAACTGTGTGTGTGTGTGTGTGTGTGTGTGTGTGTGTGTGTGTGTGTGTGTGTGTGTGTGTGTTTGTGTAGGGATCAATGCTTTTGAGGCCATTCACAGTCAATGCACTTTCCATTACCCTACATTGGCAAGCCTGCTGATGTCATTCACCTTGAAATACACCTTTGGGGAAAGACTAGTCCTATAAGCTCCATGGCGTGTGCAATAAATTCAGTATACTGTAGTAGCAATACATAGTTAGGTAGGGGTTTGAATGTCAGCACTGTCAAGTGTGTGTGTGTGTGTGTGTGTGTGTGTGTGTGTGTGTGTGTGTGTGTGTGCACGTGTTTGTCATCAGTATCCTGTGTGGAGGTAGCTGTGATTGTGTAATAATAGGACTCATTGTGGGGTGGGTTTTGCAGATTTCTTATATTGAGGACCTATTATATGTCGCAATGTCCACCTTACAAGGACAACAGATGTCAAACAACAGAGAAGCTGGTGTAGACAATCCATACCCCTACATGTGACATTATGGATTGGGGAACAATATAAGCAACCCTTGTATTACCCAGAGAACACTCTCCACCCATGTCTCATACACAAACAAACTTGGCTAGGCAACAACCACTGTGTTGGTAGTTCCCTGCATATTGCCCACAGATTGTAACCACATTGTAATTGCAGTGAACTACAGAGGACAGGGCACCAGGTTCCATCCCTACAATAGGCAAAAAATTGCTTACAGTGGTCCTTTGCTATGTTCCCCACTGGACGCCTGCAACAACTGTAGAGTCAGCAAATGTAACCCACAAAGCAAATACCATGCCTTATACACATGCCCTGTATGGACAGATGCCACTAACACTAGTGAATACCTGTATCATGCTGTCAATGCAGGTGCAGGATCAACCTCAGTTCCATAGCCAGTTCTCACCAAATGAGGTCAGAAATGCCACATCAGATGATAACAGTCTGTCCACACAACATGCCCCAGACACCCCAGGTAGACTTCCACATGTCACAGAACATGCATGTGGGACATGTGCACATCCAAGACACCGTCCATGTTATGGAATATAGAACACATACATGGCAAGAATTGCACAGCACTGGCCACCCACAATAGTAACCCAGATGAGTGGATGGTGAATACAATACTCACCTGTGTGTGCCAATGCAGAGACTACGCCCCTGAGCCACACTGCAGACCATTGTCATGTGGCCTGATGCCAAGGTGTACCCTTTGCTAGCCTTGTACAGCCTTCTGACACAGTCAACAACTACACACCTGTGAAGCAATGAACCCATGCATGTCAGTACTGGCAAATCTGTGTTTGCTTGTGTGTGGAGATTAATGACTTGAAAGCCATTCACACTAACTACACCTCCTATTGCCCTACTGAAGCATGCCTTCTGATGTCAGTCACCTTGCCATACTCTTTGCCCATATATCAACCTGATAACTTCTATGGTGCATGTGATACCTGTGTAATACTGTAGTGTAGCAAACTAGTTAGTTAGTTAGGAATTCTAATCCTGACCCTGCCAACTGTGATAATGTGTGTGAGTCCCTGAAAGAGTGTGATTGTGTCTTCCTTGACACCTGCTTTTGTGGACAGGCACATGCACTACACGTACCTTATCCCTCCTTTATCACTGTTGCTGATGTCACTCACCTTCAAAGATACCTTTGGACAGCTCACCAACATGTAAGCTCTGTGGCGCATGCAATAACTGCATAAAAATGTAATAGCAATACATTGGGCGGCCACGGTGGTGCAGCAGTTAGCGTTTTCACCTCACAGCAAGAGGTTCTCTGGTTCGATCCTCGGCTGCGGTGCCTTCTGTGCGGATTCTGCATGTCCTCCCTGTGGTCATGGTGGTTTCCTCCAGGTGCTCCGGTTTCCTCACACATCCCAAAGCATGCTGTAGGTGGATTGGACACTCTAAATTGGCCGTAGGTGTGAGTCTGTGTGTGTGTGCCTTCCGTGGAAGGTTGGGCACCAGGCTGGCAACTCGACACTGTAAAACTCTACTGCCAATCATGAGCAGACAGGTGATCTGCTGTGGCGACCCCTAACTGGGAAAAGCTGAAAGAAGAAGAAGAAGAAGCAATACATAGTCAGGCAGGGGGTTGAAACTCCATACTGGTAACTGTGTGACACAAACATGCTTAGCTCTTACTCTCCTGCCCCATTCCTTTCTTACTTTGTCTCTGTGTGTCTCTCTCACTCCCTCTCTGGTGGATGTGGAAAAGTACACCTGCTTTGCTTAGGCAGCAGCTTGTGTTTTGTAAGTGATGCTCATGATCAGCTGATGGCCTGTGCACGAATTGCAGTCCCTCACTAGCTGATTGCATGTGGAACAGCTGTGGTAACATTCCCATAGCCAATTGCATGGAAACACACTCCTATAACTAGGAACATCATGTGGGTGTTGGCCCTTTTCATTCACTGTGAGCAGGACTTCATGTCAGTGTTTGGCAAACAGTATCACAGAGGGAAGTGGGCTATACCTCTTACAACATGCACTGTGGAGACAGGCCAACAAACAGGTGGGGGATGTTCCAGACATGAGGACAGAATGTAAGTCTTGCTCTTTTACATTTGAAGTAATGTTGGTTTAACAGGGTTTGTATGGATATGGCTGG